>NW_007731445.1:97958-132675 GCF_000696425.1 Galeopterus variegatus | reverse complement strand
CCTTCGACTGATATTTACAACAGCATCTTTTTTTTTTTTTTTTTTGTCTTTTGTCTTTTTCTGTGTCCGGCAACGGATCGCAACCCTCAGTGTTGCCCCCGTACCGGACCGGGGACCGGCAACGGGATCGCAACCCTCGGCGTTGCTCCCGCGCCTGTGAGCGGGAACCGGTCCGTATGTGGGATCCGAACCCTCCGGCGGGAGCGCCGCCGCACTTCCCAAGCGGCGCACTATCCAGTGCACCACCGGGCCGGCCCCTACAACAGCATCTTTTGACGACATGACATGGGTTGCAGATCCCCCCAAGAGATGAGCCAGACAGATGTAGTGTGATCCTCATCAACCATTTACCAGCTGTGTGATCGTGGGCAAGTTAGCAGGGCTCTCGGAGCCACAGCCTCCTCATCCACAGAATGGGCTAGTTGTCATACTGGCCTCATGCAGTGGCCGTGAGGCTTAGCTAAAGTCATTTGTCTCTGCATTGCTGTAAACAGCAGGTATCTACAGAGTGCTGTGTGCCCCGCATCAGCGACAGCCGCAAACCAACAGACCGAGTCCTGCCCTTACACAGCTTACTAACCAGGGAACGTGGACAGACAGAAAGCAAAGACATGCACAACGTGCCAGCAGGTGCTCAGCAAACGTTTGTCGATTGAATGAATGAATGAGTGAGTAAGTTAACGAATGAATGAATGCAAGAGTGGCTTCACCATAATCCCTTCCCCTTCTCAGCACAAAGCTGTCGTCTGCACCTCCACCCTGAAGTCGCCTCTGGAACAGAAAGACATGCGGCTTAAAGCAACCAAGGAATTTAATGGAAACAGAAGAGGGAACGGGTGGTGGGTGGGGGTTGGGCTTTCCAGCAGTTAATGGATATAGAAGAATCAAAGCAACTATAAAAATATGCCAGACTTAGAACCCAGGTGCCTGAAGCAGTCGATAATTGAGGCAGAATTAGCTGTTCTCCACACAGTTTTACAAGTTCTTTGTGCGTGTGTGTGTGTGTAATGGTCTTAAAGACGGGAGATTTGGGAATATATTTTCTCAGGGTTTCAGAGTCTCCTCATTTAGAGAGCATGTCTGGGATGGTTTGAGAACAATCCCCCAGCTCTGTCTCACCACGAGCGTCCCTCTGAGGGCTCTCTGAGCCTCCCTAGATCACAGAACTTGAGAGCTGCAAGGAGCCACCGCAGACACCTATCCACCCCCAGGTGTCCTGGACAGGAAACTGAGGCCCCGACTTGCCTGCGGTTAAGCGGGTGATTACAAGCAGCCGGAAATGGAGATTTGAACCCAGGTCCCCTGACTCCCACCCAGTGCCCTTGGCAATGCATCGTGCGGGCATCCTGCGTCCACGGCAGGGGACTGCACACTGCTGGGGATCAGCCTGACACTCGCGACCAGCTGAGTCGCAAATGCAGCACGCCAGGCAAAAGTAGCCAGACACCAAAGGCCACCTGCTGCATAGCTCCGCCTACGTGACAGTCAGGAAAAGGCAAACTAGAGGGAGCCAATTCGCATCGGTGGTCGCCAGGGGTAGGTGCGTGGCAGGGGCTGACTACAGCAGGCACAGGGGCACCTTTTGGGGCAATAGAGCTGTTCTGTATCTCCATGGTGGCGGTGGTCACATGACTGTATGCATCTGTCAAAGCTCATAGAACACTCACGAAAAAGGATAAGTTCTACTATCTGTAAATTATACTGCCATTTAAAAAAAAATGCAGCCTAAAATAATAACGGTGATGATAATAATAATAAGCTTGAATGCCAAACAAAAGGTCAACGTTAGGGCCATGACACGGAGGACTTCGAGATCCCCCTGGCCGGAGTAGGAAGATGCCCCATTAGCAAGTCAGTCCTGTGTCAGTCAAGAATTATAACCACAGGCGTTTCTCCTGGGTGGTTCCTCAACCCAGCATCCCAAATCCAGTGTGCTTTAACCTGGAACCGGCTTTACTCCCCCTTCCCTGACCACGGTGGCATCACCTCCAGGTCACCCCGGTCCACCACCAGCCACTGGAATGGCTCCCTCGCCCGCTTCTCCCAAATTACCATGCGTCACTGCTCCTGCTGTCCCTCCCGTTCCTCATCCCCAGCCTCTGCCCTGATCCAGGCACTCACCTGTCACACCTGTGTGATAGCCACCCTCAGAATGGGCTCTGTCCCCCGAGACACCCCTGCCCAGAGCTCCCTTGAACCCTGCCACCTCCTCGATCAGGTCTTCAAGGGCTTCCTGCCACTGACAGGGCTGGTGAGCTCCCTGGTCTGGCATTGAGGGACCTCCACAGACTGGCCTCAACACACATTAGTCACCCCCACTCCCACCCCAAGGAACCCCTGCCCATTTGCTATCCCCAAATCCAGCCCAAGCTGAGAACAGCCTGAGTTTGGACCAAGGTGGGAGGCACAGGTGTCAGGAGAAAGAAGAAGGGCAGACATGTGAGTGGGGGGTGGGGTTGGGAAGTCACTGAATCCTGAAACCTCAGTGTCCTCTCCAGCCTCTGTGTGAACACCTCCAGTGACGGGGACTTTAGCCCCCCAGCAGCCCCCGCTCATGTGGCCAGGATAGAAGCCTCTCTCACTGTCTCATTCTCTTGAGTGGCTCAAGGACTACTTAACCTTTATTGTAAACACATCCCCTTGTTGACTCAGGTTAAACTTTCTGTGCACGAATATCACCCCAGCTCAAGTGAGTTGGGGTTTATGACAAGTGTCGCCCTCCTGGGAAGGGTGTTATATTAATTGAACAACCTAAATGTGACCTATTAGCCACTGCACACTCTGGCCACCTGAAGTAGCAGCATCACTGTTCAGCTGCAGGGGACCTCACCATCCCGTACTGCACACCCCAGCTTTCATGGACCAGGGAACAGAGTGGCTTGCTTTGCAGGCTCCCACAGCTGACCGTGGTGGTGAAGGCTCTCCCAGCCCCCATGAGCTCAGGCCGTGCTCCTGCACCCAGCCATGCTGCTCCGAGGCAGGCCCCTTTCTTAGCACTTCTCTGCCTCTGAATACCTCTGTGCTCATCTCTGCTTGGCTGCTTACTCATGGGCGAGGTTGTTAACAGAACATTACCAGACTGCAGGCAGGTGGGAAAAGAGGCAGTATCCCAGGGTGAACCTCCTGCAC
This sequence comes from Galeopterus variegatus, assembly GCF_000696425.1. Classification (NCBI taxonomy): domain Eukaryota; kingdom Metazoa; phylum Chordata; class Mammalia; order Dermoptera; family Cynocephalidae; genus Galeopterus; species Galeopterus variegatus. Next base: position 129,546 of record NW_007731445.1, on the reverse strand, counting down.
CGGTGCCACAGGTGCATGCTTCTAGGAACCAGAGTGGTCTTCAGTCCTCAAATCCCCCCTGCCCAGAAAGTCCTAATCCCTTCCTTAGATAGAGAAAAATATTCTCTGCCTTGAGTGGGGAAAGCCACACTCCTCCTGACGGTTCTAACGACCAGCTTCCCCGAGAGCAATAGTGTGCAGTTGGACTAGGGTCAGGAGAGAAGAAGGGGTTTGGGAACTCACACAGGGGACTTCAAAGGAAGGAGATAGGGTAAGAAGAGGGGTGCAGTGGGAAAAGATGATGTCCCCAAGGCCAGACTTCCATTCTCCCTGATTTACTAAAGGACACAGATGAGAGTTGGTTCCCAACCTTTCCTAAGTCTCCGACCGCTTTGAGAGCATGACAGGTGCTCTGGACCTGTAACCTAGGAAGACACACATGCACATCCATGCACTGTCTTTGCATACAGTTCACGTAGCCCTGAAACCTCTATGGAGTCCGTGGTACCCCAGGTTCCAAACCCTGGGATGGGTAGGGAACCACAAAGATTTCCTAGCGTGGCTTCTGTCCAGTGCACAGTCCCACCAGCTTACAACTCATTCAAAGCATCCACACTGTCCCTCGCCACCCTGACAGTCCCCCCTGGGAAGGAGGTCCATGTGGGGAGGGGAGGGGGTTTGCCCGGACAGTCCTGGTTTGTTTCTACTGTACCCCATTCTCCTGTGAAGAGTGTACTGGTTCAGATGACAGGTTACATGGTCACCCCAGAGGGAGGTAGCTGTTCTGGCACTCTAGCCCTATGGGATGGGAGGCCTTAGTATCCCACAGTGGCCATACATCGCTGTCTCAGAGAGGCCACTTATCCTCCAGCTAGACTTGGCCACCAGTAGATGGCAAGAGGTTTGTCCTCACTATTTTTGCTACTCTTTTTCTCTTGAATTATTCAGGAAATGTTTACTTGAAAGTTAGTTATACAAGCCACTTTAAACATCTCCCCCAAAAGTGCATCCCACAAATAGTGTAAACAAACCTCCATTATAAGATGATACATGAATGCATCTGAATCGCAGCAGTTAAGCTGTAATTTTCATTGACAAAGACACGGCTGCCAGGATGTACAGATGATTCCAAATTTCATCAAATCCAAATGGGAGTGTAATTCCATACCCTGAATGGAATATTTAGCCTGATGATTCTAACTGAAAATTATTCTCTTTCTCTTCTAAAGCACTCAAAACCAGAGAGGTTTGGGGAGTTCGTCGACCTCCAGTGGTTCTTCTGAGAGACGATTGGATCTATTTCCATGGACCCCAAGAAATCTAAAGATTTGGAAATGTCACAGAGGAAATCAGTGAGTGGTTCATGGAAAACTGGTGATGAACTGGCCACGGTGAGGCCTGAGTTAGTCTCAGAAGAGGAGGCTGCCCGCTCTGACCGGGAGATCCAAGACAGAAAATCCCATTACCACACCCCAATTCAGAGAAACTCCATCTTCAATCGCGCCATGAGACACAGAAGCAAAGCTCAGGCCAAAGACAGCCTCAGTCGCAACGCCAGCCGCCTGGCAGGTTAGTACCAGGGACAGCTGTGCCGCCTATTCTCTTGTACCCAGTTGGGGGCATCCGTGCTGAAGGACCCTCATACAATGAAAGGAGAATAAGGCATTGAAAATTCGCAAGGACAGGCCTTGCGAATATGGTAGAACATTTTGAAGCCATTGTCTAAAGAATTCAAATTCTCCCAGTATGATGTGTACACTTCAGGAGAAAGTGTTGACCCAAATCTCACAGTACGACTGGCTTCTATGTAAAAGATTTCTTGTTCGGGGACTCAACAAAACACCCCCAGCCAGGATGAGCGTAGAACCTACCACGCGGGAAGTTCACATTCCCAGATGAGGGCCGCCCCGGGGCTCCCTCCTAGAACACACTCTGGTTCAGTCCTATTCTCTCGTGGTCACGGTGATGGCCAGAGTTTCTGCTGCCCTGCAAATAAGTAAGATTAAAACCTTGGGAACTTCTTTGCAGCAGGACCCCTTTTAGATCATTTCTAGCACATTGTATCTGCTCCAAATATATTTGTCGAGCAGAATAAAGATCAGAAACCTTTACAAACAGGGAGTGTCAGAGCCATAGACCCTTTCCCTTGTGACTTGCCCACATGGCTGAGTGGGCAGCATGTTGGGGTACAGGGGTCATGATCGTTTCCCAGACCCTGGGCACGGCAGCCACCAGCAGACAACATGCTGCCATGAATGTGCTGGAGGTGGCAACCCCTACTTTAGACCCAGGAATTTCAGTCACTCATTCAAAAATATTCACTAAACCCTGTATTGGGTTTAACTTGCTTTTTGCTGCAGTTGGCCTTAGTGAGCTGGTTGGCCCAAGAGGGGCCTGAGCTGGGACGGCTTGTCTCTGTTCCATGTGGTCTCTCACCCTCCAGCAGGCCAGCTCAGGCTTCTCACGTGGCAGCAGGATTCTGAGACAAGAGCAGAAGCTTCCAGGCCTCTTGAGGCCTACACTCAGAACTGGTCTAGCCACTGTCCCACACTCTGCTGGTCAGAGCGCCCCACAGGGCCAGCCCAAACAAAAGGGGAGGGGACGCTGACTCTACCACTGGATGGTAGTAGAATTCGCGGTTGTTAGCCATCTACCGTAAACTCTAACAAAAGCAGGCGTTAAGCACCGAATTAAGGGAGAGAAATACGATGACTGGAATACTACAGTCATGGAAGCTGGGTGATTGGTGCTTTATATTACTCTTTCACCTTCTGTGTATGTTTGAAAACTGTAAATTAAAAACACATTCTTGCACACAAAGCAAGTTGGAGTCACTGCTGTTGAGGAACCTTGCGGATTAATTGTAATGATGTGGCTTTACTGCAAGCCATGTGTCAGGGTGCACAGCGGAGGGAAAGGCAAAGTACTAGACCCTCCTGGTGGGGTTGGGAACGACTTCCCAAAGAAGATAAGTGTGGACGGATGGGAAAGGGCGGCCAGAGAGAGGACGGGAGCTAACCTGGCTGAGCACACGCAGGTAGCCGAGCGAGCAGGCCTTTCAAGGGTTTTCTTACCATACCCATCTTACAGATGAAAAATAAAACTGAGGTCCAGAGAGATTGAGCCACTTACCCAAATCACACAGTGAGTGGTAGGGTTTGAAATGAAGTTCAAATCCTTCTAGTCCCAAAGCCTGTGCAATGGAGGAGGGGTTCAGAGCATTGTCTGGTAGAAATAATACTAGCCACATATGTCATTTTAAATTCTCCGGTGGCCACATTAAAAAAGCACAAAGAAATGGGTGAAATTCATTTTAACAATGCATTTTACTTAACTCAATATATCCAGAAAAATTATTATTTTATCAGGTAGTTAATAATTAATATAAAAATTATCAGAGATATTTTATAATTTTTTAAGTCTTCGAAATCTGTTGAGTATTTTATGCTTGCAGCCCCTCTCCATTTGCATGCCACATTTTCATTGGAAATACTTGATCTGGATTTAGATTTCATAAAATGTACAGTCAGAAAAATAGATTTACATACCCAAGTTGTTCCAAATATCCTTCAAGGTTTTCCAACAACTGAATTGAGTACGCATTTTTACATTTAAATTTAAATTAAGAAAGATGAAAAATTCACTTCCTCAGTCACACGAGCCACATTTCAAGTGTGTAACAGCCATCGTGGCTGGTGGCCCCATTACAGACCGGGCAGGGCTGGAATGTCACCAGCAGACAGGACAGCACTTGCAGCCGCCAGGGTTGGGGTTGGGGATGGGGATCTTTCCAGGATGGGAGAAAAGGGGTGTGAGGCTGTGTCTGAGCTGAGGCTGGAGAGGGAAACAGCATGATGGGTAAAGAGCCTCGAGTTTGTGGCCTCCTGGTGCCACACCGGGAGTGCCAACGCCAGTGTAGACTGCAGCCAGGGTCACTTCACTTCCTGCCACCCTCAGAGGAGCCATTTACATCCAGCCCTAACTATTTTCATCAGACTTGAAGTTTTATTTTTAAAGTGACTCCCTCATTTCACCTCCCTGGAGTTAACTCTCCAAGACTGTCCAGTGTCTCCTGATCCGAAGACCAAGGAGAAGGTGCCCTGCCCCACGTGCTGGGGGGAGAGTGCGGGGCAGGCGCAGGCAGGAGCCCTCTCTGATCCTCTCCCTAAGCACAAAAGCAGCCCCGGCTCTGGGTTCGCAATGGTACTTTCAGTCTGGAAGGTGTAGAACATTCCTTGTTTCATCTGCTAAATGTGCACCCTTTCAAAGTCATACCAGAGCACTGACTCACAATCCCCTTTATGGGTGATTCAACATTCTAAGGAAGGTAACTTACTGTCTAATACCGATTAGGACTCAGACGTTGCAAAGTTAGATGTTCAAAACTTGACAAGTTGTTAATGATTTTTGTCCGGTAGAAATGGTAACACCAATGGTTATGGCTTTGTTTTCCTCTAGGACACTAACCATCTAAGTTTGCGATCTTATTTCCAATATTCTTTTTTCCCACTATGTATATATGTGTGTGCATGTATATACAAGTGTACATACACATATATGAAGTTTCTTGTATCATAGTTACAATTTTCATAGACATGGCATCCCAGGTCACCAAACACAGCACAAGGCGTGCAAATCCCCCTTCAGGGAGTGACAGGAGGAACACCACCCTCACTCCACGTCCTTCCCCTTCCAAGGTGACAAGTTGCTATTGTCCTGGTCATAGAGAAAATTGCCTGAAAAGTGGGAGATGCATATTTTCTAACTTGCTCCATTTCTTAAATGTCACAGATTCACGAGAAAATGGAAAGTCTGTAAATGAGCCCCTGACCTTGAGTTTCCCCCAGAGCAGAATGCCTCCCTGGAGAATACCAACGCAGACAGGCCCAGGAGCCTTGAAAACGAGGTAAGAGACGGCAAATCATGAGGAAGGGCCGGGCTGTGAAAAGATGGAGCAGAGATCATTGCTGCCAAGTCTTGATGAGAGTGCAAGGGAGTCGTGTTGCAAAGAAAGAAGTGTTAGCTGCCCGTGTTAAAAAACAAACAAGGGCCGGCCCAGTGGCGCACTGGAGAGTGCGCCACTTGGGAGCGCGGTGGCGCTCCCACCAAGGGTTCGGATCCCATGTGGAGACCGGTTCCCGCTCACTGGCTGAGTGTGGTGTGGGCGCAACACTGAGGGTTGCGATCCCGTTGCCGGTCAGTAAAAAAGACAAAAAGGAAAAACAAACAAACAAACAAAACAAGCAACAGCAACAAAACTCCATAATTTTCTTTAAAAAAAAAAACCCTAAAAGAAAAATCACTGCACCACCACCACCTGGAGAGGTTTTTGTCTATCATAAATGTGTTTCAAGACTTTTTCAACATGTCTCATGCATACTTTCTGTTCATAAAATGGGATCTTACTGCATGTCCTGTCTTGCAACCTACTTAATAGTATATGACAAACACCTCTCCATGTTACTAAATCTTTACACAATTATATAACTGCTATAAATATGCTGTAGTATGACTGGACTGTGACCTTTTTAAAAATTTGCCTCTTTTTTTATTTTAACATTTAGATGTACATATTTGTGGATACAGTGTGTTGTTTCAATACATGCTTACACTGCACAGTGATTCCCTTAGGGTAGATAGCACAGCTTTGTGGATTGTGACTTAATTATGCTCATATTGTGAGACATTTGGGTATTGTACCAGTTAGGACTGAATTTAGCTGTAGACAACAACAACAAAAAACAACCACAGACACAAATAACACAGCTTAACAAAACAGAGCCTTGGGTGAAGGAAGTCTGGAGAGTTGTGACCACAGTTCCTTCATGCCTTCAGTGACCTGGGCTCCTTCTAGTTTTCTACTCTGCCATCTGTCAAGATGACTGCCAGGGCTCCAGCCATCACAGCCACAGTTCAGGTGGAGAAAAGGAAAAAGGCCTGGGGTGAAGGGCACGTGCCAGCCAGGTCTCCTTCTTGCAAGGAGCTTCCTTGAAGCCCACCCAGGTATGGCTGCTTATATCTCATTGGCCAAAACTGGGCCACGTGGCCACCTCCACCTGCAAGGGAAGCTGGAGAACGCATGTCTTGTTCAGGTCGGATCTGTTTCTGCTGCCAGTAAATTGGTCCCGTCAGTGAGGAAGAAGTGGGGATGAACACAGGGAGGACACAGCCCTCTCTGACCAAGGCAGCTTCAAATTGTTGCTGTCTTGTCAGCCACATCACGACGAGTATTGTGGCAAAACCCTGATGCCCAGCCCTCATTATTTCTTTCAGTTACGTTCCTAGAAGCTTCACAATTTCCACAACTCCACGGATGGTGAAGGCAGGCACTGTCCCCATCCCTGCGCTGGGAGTCATGGACCAGGCCACCTACTGAGAGTCCCAGAACGGGCTGGGGAGGCAGCCTTTGGCTTCCTGAGGTTGCTTTGCTCACTGGTCCCTTGATTATACGAGGGGTCTCCAAAAAGTTTAGGGAAAGATTCGTATTTTTTAAAATTTTTCCTTGAACTTGTTGAAGTACTCTCATATACATACACACACGTTATTTACATGTAACTGGGTATCAAGGACAACTGTTTCCTGCTGTCTCTGATTTCGTTTAAGCCCCAAAAGACAAGAGCGACACTGTCACTGTCTGACGACCTCCGCGGGACACTCCAAGAGACGGGACAGCCCCCCGTCACTCACCCCCACGTGCAGGGAACCAGCAGGAGTGATAGTAAAAATAATTAACAGGCAGGACCCAGCACTGGGGCCACAGTCCCAGAGGTGCTGAGGAGGTGCCCTGGGGGTGGAGAGAGGAGGGGGCTCCGACAGTGGCCACTTGACAGTTGCTACACAAATGTTTCCATATTTCAACAATCAGTAGAAAGGGTGAGCCAGGGGATGTCTGCAGGTTTTGTTTGGAGGGACTTGTCAGGGTGCTGGGAGTTTCCCACTCTTCCCCATGGGGGCCTTTCCCTCATCTTAAGCCAAATGAGGGGGGACTTCCAGAGATCCGCTTGGGAATCCCTGAAGTCTAGGGGACGCAGTGACATGAACGTGACTGGCACCTGGAAACACCTAGTGCTGGACTAACCGAAGCAGCCTGTATGGGAGACAAGAGGCAGGGACTGAGCAGGAGCAAGGGGCGATTATGCCCAAGGCAAGGCAGAGACCCCAAGGAAGGGAGCCACCTACGAACCGCTTTGAAAAGAACTCCGTGCAAGAGGCTTCCTGCTAGGGGCCAGGGGAGCCTTGGCAGAAAGTCACCAGCTTGAGAGCTTCTCACATGTCAGCAGTTGCTATCAGAAACCCCCAGGGAGGTGTCTTTGAGGAGCCCCCACATGTACCCCACTGCGAAGTCCCCAACAGCAGCTAGGGGGACAGGGAAAGGATGGGGCAAGAGGCAGGGACTTTGGCTGTGGCAGGTCTGGACCGAGAGGAGGGACGAGCTGGAGTTTGGGTATGATGTTGAGCTGCTCTTTTTAATACGCAGCAAAAGAGACCATTTGCTGATCACCTGCAAGTGACTGGAAAAGCTTTGTGTGGTCTGCCCAAGATCCAGGCACATGGTACCAACCCACACAGCAGGCTGAAGTGGGGGGTTGGGGGTCTGTTTGCACCCACTAAGGCCAGCTTGCCTGTAAGTGGTTTCCTGTGCTTGATTCTGTCCTATGATTTGGTGAGGACAGAGGTTCTGGCGAGTGTACCTAGGGCAATCGTGACACCTCAAAAGCAGGGACTGGGAGCTTCACTGAGCCACTCATCTCAATTGCGTATTCTGACCTGGATTGCTATGGCAAGGTAAGTCACCTGCTGTGCGGATATTTTCTAGACAGAAACCTCCCAGTGAATTGTCAGGTTCCCGGGGCTTTGAGTTATTGCTTTTCTTTTTTTATTTTATTTTTTTAAAAGATGACGGGTAAGGGGATCTTAACCCTTGACTTGGTGTTGTCAGCACCACGCTCAGCCAGTGAGCTAACTGGCCATCCCTGTATAGGATCCGAACCCGTGGCCTTGGTGTTATCAGCACCGCACTCTCCTGAGTGAGCCACGGGCCGGCCCTGAGTTATTGCTTTTGAAGGAAAAGTCTAAAATAGGAGTTTGTCCTGGGCCATGTTACATTGACATGAGTGCTTGTTTGATACAAGATGTCTGGGCCACTTCCCCATTCTTCCGTTCACCCCACCTGCTCCCGGTTTCACTGGCATGGTCATTCGGAGCGTCAGATCTGTTATCTGTGTTACTATCCTGCTCTTACCCACATCTCGGCGTCCCTGTCTTCTTATACTGGGTCCCTGACATAAAGTGCCATGGTTGATTTTGAGCATCTCATTCAGTTTCCATAGTCACCTTCCCAATGCCTTCAGCTATCCATTCTTAGTCCCTTTTGCTCCAAGCCAGAAAATAAGTCTCTGTCTCCTTGCTTGATTTGTGCCCATAAATGCCAATTTCATGACCTAAATTTAACGGACAAAAGATACCAACAAGAGCAATAAAAAGAAGCTCTACATGGCACAAAGACTGGTAACACTTTAAGAGAGACTCAAGTGTTTATCTCACGCAGAGCCCCAAATATTTTATCTCCCTAACTATAGTGACAGTTTTTTTGTAACTCTCACTAACTATAGTGACAGTTTTTTTGTAACTGTCACTATAGTTAGTGTTTTCATAAAGCCAATTTCTTTTTTTTTTTTTTTCTTTTTGTCTTTTTTTCGTGTCCGGCAACGGATCGCAACCCTCAGTGTTGCACCCGCACCTCGCTCAGGCGGTGAGCAGGAACCGGTCTGTATGTAGGATCCGAACCCTCGGCAGGAGCACTGCCATGCTCCCAAGCGGCGCACTGTAGCAATGCGCCACCGGGCCGGCCCCATAAAGCCAATTTCAATAGGACTTTATTGAAGAACATTTTACATTGCAATAAAACATACAGATCTTGAGTCTACGAATCTTGATAAATTGTTACACACATATACACCCACATGACCATCAACCAGAGCAGGATATAAAACATTTCCATTGCCCCAGGAGGCTCCCCTGGGTCCTTTTTCCAGTCAATACCTGACACTCTCAGACATAACCATCTTCTGACTTCTATCACAATTAGATTCGTTTTGCTGGTTCTTGAACTTCATACAAATGGGGTCACAAGTGTGTGTTCTATGGTGTCTGACTCATTTTGCTCAACATAATATTTTTTTCATATAATATTTTTAAGATTCATCAACATATGTATATCAGATTGTTTTCTGTAATTGCTGAGAAGTATCACCACAATTTACTTATCCACCATTCTGTTGGTGAATATTTGAACTGCTTCCAGTTTTTGACTATTATGAATGAGGTGGCTGTGAACGTTCTGAGATAAGTCTTTTTGTGGATGTGTGCACTCATTGCTCTGGGGTGTATACCTTAGGAGTGGAATTGCTGGGTCTTAGGATAGGTGTATATTTAACTTTACTAGATACAAGCAAATAATTTCTCAAAATGGTTGTATTATTTTACATTCCCACCAGCAAGGTATCAAAGTTTCAGTTGCTCCAGATCCTTGTCAGCACTTGAAATTGTCAGTCTTTGTAATTGTATCCATTCTAATACATTGTGGGTTTTTGCAGTGGATTTACTTTGTATATCCCCAATGACTAACAACGTTGAACACCTTTTCTTATTTTTATTGGCCATTCAGGTATCTTCTGTTGTGTAGCACCTGTTCAAGTTGCTTACCCACTTTTTCTTTTAATTTGTAGGAGTTCTTTATTTATCTTGAATATAAGTTCTTGGTCAGATATGTGTTTTGCAAATATTTTCTACCACTCTATGACTCACTTATCTTTTAAAGTTTCGGTCTTTTAATGAGTGGAAATTTTTAATTTAGTTGAAGACTAATTTATCAATGTTTTTCTTTTATTGTTTGTCCTTTTCTATCCTATCTAAGAAATATTTGACTACTTTAAAATTGTGAAGATATTCTGCCATGTTTTCTAACAGAATTTTACTTTTAGCTTTGGCATTTAGGTCTGTGGTCCATATGGAGATCTAGATGCTCCAGCACCATTTATTAAAAAGGCCTTCTGTTCCTCCAATAAATTGCATTGGTGCTTTTTTTCTAAAAATCCGCTGACTGCAGACATGTGGGTCTATTTTTGGACTTCTGTTTCATTGATCTAATTATGCCAATACCACAGTGTCTTAAATACTGTTGCTTTATGCTAAGTTTAAAATCTGGTAGTGTAAGCCTTCCTACTTTGTTCTTTTTTAAGATAGTCTTGTCTATTTTAAGTCTTTTCAGTTCCATATAAATTATAGAACCAGTTTGTCAATTTCTACCAAAAAAAAAAACCTGCTAGGATTTTGGTTAAAATTGTATTGTCTCTATACATAAATTTGGGGATCAATGCTTGATTTAGCCATTCCATAATGTATACATTCAACACAGCATGTTGTTGACCACCAAGCCACCACAGGAAGCGCCCGGGCTCTCCTGAGCTGGGGCGGTGGGGGGCTGAGAGCCTTGGCCACACCCCCTGACATGTGAAACCAGCCCAGTGATAACCACCAAGCCACAGCATGAAGGGCCCCAGGTTCCCAAGCTGGTGTGCTGGGGGGTGAGGGCTTTTGCCACACACCCCTGACATCTGCACCCAGCCTGGCAATGACCAAGCCACCACTGGAAGCTTCCTGGTCTCCCCTGTAGGAATGAGGGGGGTGCCAAAGGCCTCAATCCTGCCCCTCCTCCTTCCTCCTTCTTCCATCCCATTTCCTCCCCCTTTCCCCTCTCTCTCTCCCTCTCCCAACTGCTCTGCAACAACATCATAGAATGTAAAAAAATAATATTAATAAAATTACATTTTCTTTAAAAAAAAACAAAAATAATAATAATAAAGAAAAGTGAACAACAGCAACAAAAAAAACATGTTGCATACAATAAATATACACAATTTTTATCTGTCAGTTTTTTAAAATTTGGGGGAATTGTTGATACCCAAATATTGTACCTCAAGTTGTTCAATCTATGAACATGTCCTAACTTTCCATTTATTTAGACATTCTTTAAATTAATCTAGCAATGTATAAAGGTTTTATACATATTTTAATTAAATTTCTTCCTAGATATTCCATGCTTTTTAATCATTTTAAATGCCAATGTTTTGTAATTTCATTTTTCAATTGTTTTTGGTACTATGTGGAAATGTAATTAATTTTTGCATGTTCACCTAGTATCCTGTGATCTTAATAAATTCACTTATTGCTTCTAATTGTTTGTATATTCATATAGATTTTCTGTGCACACAATCTTACCATCTGTGAATAAAGATGGTTTTATTTCTGGTGGCTGGCTGGTATGGGGATTCAAACCCCTGACCTTGGTGGTACAACACTGTGTTCTAACCAACTGAGCTAAGATGGTTTTATTTCTTTCTTTTCAATCTTCATGCTTTCTATGTGTTTTTCTTGCCTTATTGCACTGGCGAATACTTCCATTAAAACCATGAAGTGGTGATATCCTTGTCTTATTCCCTGATCAAGGCTGATTTAATTGCAAAGATCAGAAGCCAGCTCAAATTTGTTGAAGTAAAAGAGGAATATTGTAAAGATGCTGCAATTCCAAAGAATCCAAGCATGAGAGATGAAGCCCATCTTTGCAGGAATAGAAAAGTCATGGGGAACCAGAGTCACTTCATCCTCCTCTCAGGGGCCACGGGGTGCTCTCCTCCCTGCTTCTCTCTGTGGTCTGCTCTGTTACTGTCCTCGGACCAGCTTCTTCTCTCTGCCTCTCAACTTGCACATGACCCAAATGGCAGCCATGGCCAGTATGACCTTTCAGCTTGGCTCTCCACAGCCAATGGGGACTCCCTTTTGTGTCTCTTGGAGAAAAAGAATGTCTAAGAGAATGAACCTGGTTGGCCATCCCTGGGTCAGGTGTTTATCACTGGATCAAACAGCTAGAAGAGCAGGGGACAGTATTAATGGGGCCACCATTCCCCTTCATCACTGGGAGCTGTGTTGGGGAGAATCTTTCAAGATCCAGACAACCCCAAACATATCTTGTGTAGTTACAGAATGCCAAAGGGGACTCGGATGAAGTGAGAAGCAGAGAATGGAGGTAAGAACAGGAGGGGTTGGGACGAGGAGATTAGAGGACTGGGGACTTCAGAGACCCAGAATGAGCCCAGGAATCCTGTTCCAAACAAACACACTATGGGTGGGGGGGAGTTTAAAAGATGACCAGGGGAGTTTGAACACTGATCAGACATTTGATGACGTTAAGAAATTACTGTTAATTTCTCTAGGCATGCTAATGGTATTATAGTTATTTTTCTAACTATATATAAAACTCTTTGTACCTTTTGGAGATTCACTCTAAAATATTTTGGTGAAATGATGTGGTATCTGGGATTTGCTTCAAAATAATGCAGGCCCAGGAAGGAGTAGGTGGGAGTAGAGAGATTGGCCTTGAGTTGAGAACTACGGGAGCCGGCTTGTGAGTGTCTGAGGAGTTCATTACACTCGTCTGTTTACCTGAGTATATGTTTGAAATTGTCCATAATAAAAAGTTTAATTTTTACTATGTTTATTTTTTAAAACTTATGTGGTTTTTTTTTGGGGGGGGGTTCCCTTTTTGTCTTTTTTCGTGACCGGCAACGGGATCGCAACCCTCGGTGTCACGCCCGCACCGCACTCAACCAGTGAGTGGACCGGTCTCTATATGGGATCCGAACCCTCGGCGGGAGCGCCGCCGAGCTCCCAAGCGCTGCACTCTACTGAGTGCGCCACTGGGCCGGCCCTAAACCTTATGTTTTTTAAAAAGTAAAAAGACAGGAGCTTAAGTAAAGAGACCTTTCAGTCTTACTCCCACCACCCTGCCCCTCCCCTCGTCCATGTCTCCTTTTCCAGGACATTGGTCGAATAATTTGCTCTCACTATTGACCATGGTGACCCAGGTGACATTGACTACAAGCTCCTCAAAGGCAGGACTGTGCCAAGTTTTGCTTCCTCCAGAGCACTTATCACATGTCTAAGACACACCAGTGGTGCTCAATACTTGCAAATGATCGATGAATGAGTGAATGAATGAATGGAATGAAAGAATGCAGACTTCGAGGCAGAGGTTATGACCTGGGAACTCAGCCTCTGACCTCTTGAAGACACACCTGTGCAGACTGGTCCAGTAGTGGCCCAGGACTATACAGACCAAGGCGCTCTCAGAGTGAGGTCACAGTGTCACCCAGTTAAGTGAATGCTCCCTGCAGCTCTGACAGGAATAGCACATCTGTAACTCAGAGGGGCTTGCCTGCCCGGCTGCCTTTAGGAGCTACCCCGTTTTTCTTCCTCCCCTAGTTAGACAAGAGACCAAGTGCCCTCAGCAATAAGAATACAAATGGAGTGTCAAAAATTACTTTCCTCCCTGGCATCCCTCCACTTGGGTGCTAGCTGAGGCCTGGCCTTGCCCACCCAGTACTGTGGACCTAAACAAAGACACTAGAGCATCCAAAGGACCTCAGGCCACTTGGACATGGTGACTGAAGAGAGGTTTGGATTTTCTATCTCTGAAATGGTTTCTATTTTTACACCGTCTCAGAACAAATATAACTGTGACATGTTTCACACTTTATGCAGCTAATTTCATATACTTTTGACAGCTTTATTTTATTTTCAGCACTTCTGAACTTCTCCCCCTGCAGGAGTTGCAGGGACATATTCCCCTGACATGGCCCACAGTGCAGGTGACTCTCTCTGGGTGGCACTGGAGGTGGACGTGGCTATCAGAGCTCCTCCCCTCTCTCAGGTTCAGCCCTGCTGTTGGCTCAGGCCCACAGGTGACCAGACAGAGGCCCAGGAACTTGCAAGGAACATAGATTTCAAGGGGTCAAATGGACAATCTCTCGGACTTGCTGACTCCTTTAACGTTTAACATAATATCAATAATAATAAATAATGATGTTAATACCGCCAGGCTTTGGGGGCCTGAGCTTACCTTCTCTTACTCACATCTTTGGTGTTTTAAACTATTGACATCTTCTCATTTGTTCAATTGTCTATTTAGGTTTATTTTGCCTAATTTTGGTTATTCTAGTTTCTTTTACTTGACATTCTTTTAATTTTTAAGCTTTCTCACTTTGATTTTCCTTCTGTTTTAATCACCTTTTAAATATTTTCCTTTTGTATTTTAGCTTTATATCAATTACCACTACTAAAAGTTAGCACTCTAGATTTACTTTAATGCCAAATCCCTTTATTTTGTTTTTACCTTACTATTTAAATTCCTAAGTTTCTGGGTTTTGTGTGGTTTGGAGGGGGGAGATTAACTTATTTTATTTCCTATTTCTGTTTAACTGTGATCCTTCATATACCTTATTTTGTTTGCTTGACTGTTTATAACTATCACTTTTCAGTAACCTGATTTTGGTTCTGAATTAGTCCATTTCTGTTGCTTATAACAAAATACTTGGAACTGGGTCATTTGTAAGAAAATGAAATTTATTGCTTATGGTTTCAGAGGCTGGGAAGTCCAAAGTCCAGGGAACACATCTGGTGAGGGTCTCCTTTGGTGGTGCAGGGTCTCACATGGCAGACAATGGTGGAGCAGAGAGAGAGACTCTCACGTGCTCTCATTTTAAAGCTCTCAGAACCACACCGCTGACCACCATTGTTATCTATTCACTACCGCATGGTGCTGCATCTACTCACCTCTTCATGGCCCCCCCTTTCAGTTACGGTAATAGGATTTCCCACCCTCAACAGTTACAGTGGGGATTAAGCTTCTAATATATGAACTTTGGGGACACAATTCAGTCAATCCACAGCAGGTTCTATCAATCCTTTAGGCAGAGTGTTAGTCTGTTTCTTCTATTAGTCACGATCGTGGACTGTATTAGTTGCATCTTTTTCTAATTCCTTTGAATTCTTTTTTTTTTTTTTTTCCTTTTTGTCTTTTTTCGTGACCGGCAATGGATCGCAACCCTCAGTGTTGCCCCCGCCCCTCGCTCAGCCAGTGAGCGGCCGGTCTGTATGTGGGATCCGAACCCTCGGCAGGAGCGCCGCCGCGCTTCCCAAGCGGCGCACTATAGCAGTGCGCCACCGGGCCGGCCCTGAATTCTTAATTTAACATTTTTTAGCTCATGGGCTGGCTCTGGGGAGGCTTGGAAGCCAAGGTGAGTGGACCCACAAGCCTGTTTCTCTTGGCTTCGAAACCTGCCCTGCCCTGACCTTAGGAGGCCCAGTTGGGTCCTCTAAAGAGCAGGTCCTTGGACAGGCAAGAGAACAGAGGGGTTCAGAGTGGATCGAGCCCTAGATCCTCTTTATACTGGCACGTGGCCTTGGGTAAATACACTCGTGCTCTCCCTAAGCCTCAGTTACCTCATGCTCACGTGGGGAGGAGCTGAGTTGAAACCAGACAACACATGGACGAGGCCTGGGGCGAACAAGCACACGATAAACTGCAGCCGTGCTTTGGGGAGATGGCAGAAGAACATACAGTACAGTCTCAGTTTTATAAAATTCAAAAACATGCCAACTAAACAGGGTAGTCTGCCCAAGATGCAAAACCTAAGTGTAATCACAGAAAATATCAGAAAGGCCCAAACGGAGAAACATTCTACAAAATAATTGGTCTGAAATTTTCTAAGGATCAAGGTTACAAAAGCCAAGTGCAGACTGAGGAACCGTCCCAGACTGAAGGGAGGCAGAGAGGCTGGACAGTGACTGCCTGAGTGACCAGGGATTGGATCTTTTACTCTAAAGGACACCACTGGGACAACAGCAGAGATTTGAATGGAGGCTGAGGATCAGCTGTCGATAACGTACCAGAGTGATTTCCTGATTTTGATGGTTGTATGTTGGTTATACAGGAACTAGTCCTTCCTTGTAGAAAATATACACAAAGCATTTGGGGATGAGGAGACATCAGGTCAGCAACTGCCGTCCAATGGCTCAGGAAAAGTTAAAAATTTAAAAAAATTTTTTAACGTTCTTTGTACTGTACTTGTAATTTGTAGCTTTTGAGATTTTTTTTAAATGTAAAAATAACAATATCTTGAGGGAAAAAAAGACTGCAGGCTTGGATCTAGTCTCCCAGGCTTAACCTTAGGCAAGTTACTTAGCCTTTCTTTGCCTCGGTTTCCTCATCTTTAAGTTGGGGATAGTAATAATACTTAACCCACAGGGACATTATGAAGGAAAAATAAGTAAGTATCTGGAAAGCACTGAGAACAATGATCGGTACCTAACACATGTTACCTGTTATTGTATCTTGATGATTTGAAAGTGCTGTCACCACAGGGCCTTTGCACCTGCTGCTCCCCCAGCCCACCAGTGCTGCCTGTGTTCTTTCTATTCATCCTCCAGTTCTCACTTAGCTTCTTCTGCAAAGGCTGCTGTGACTCACCACCCCTCTCTCATGCTTCCCATCTCAGACTACATTAGAACCCCCTTTCTTAAGCTCCTGTAACACTCTATAATAACTCCACCATATATACTGATATATGATTTTCTGGTGACTTACCTGTCTTTTCTATCAGACTATAACTTGAGGGCTGGACTGGCGTTTATTCATTGTCATATCCCCAGGCCTAAGATTGAGTGAAGAAATGAATGAATGAATGAATGAATGATCTGGATGCATGCCTCCCCTGTCAGAGAGTGTGGAAGGAAGTACCCTCCTTTAAGTTGAGGGTGTGATTTCAGGGTCTGGCTCTTGAGGGCTCCATTCTTACTGTCCTCTGTTTAAAAGTTATTTCCAGTGTTGGTCAGTGCACAGCCTGAGCTGCCTTACACTGCAGCCCCGACCATAACTGAACAATTGCCTCCATGGATGATCTATTCTGTTATCCATATATCAGCAGAATGAATGAATAGCTTTGTGGTTAGCTTCTCTAAAACAAAAATCATTATTTTTAGCAGATGCTTCACTCCTGCAAACTTGTGTCAAGTCATTTATGTGTTCATTCATTTAGCAAACATTTATTAGCATCTCCACTGTTCTGAGTGCCAGTTTCTATTGGAAAATTTCCTATTTGGTGACCCAGGGTGATTTAGCCACCACTTTCCTGACAGCTTCCCAGGAAGCCCCCATGCTCCAAAGCTGATATTCTAGGAACCCATTGTTGGGCCTTAGTTGTGTGGTGCTGGTGCATTTTTGCTTGGAAATGTTTCTGGGCCCCAATCATCTCAATTGTACCCAACAGAGGGAACTGTGTATGGTCTGAAGCAAACCAAGAACTGCTTTTTGGGAGAAGATCCTGGCCCTGGGCAGATTACCCCTAGGCAAGCAGCAGGGATCCTGAGGGTTTTGGTCCTATTTCTTAATTTTCATAAAGGAATGCACATCAATGGCAACAATGTATCTTATACTTTTTTTAAAAAAAGGCTGAATGTCAGCTATCCTCTGGCTTTATTTTATTTTGTTTATTTTGAGCATGTTGATTGTGCAGGAGTAGCTGCCTCAAACTAAAACTATTTGAGCAATATCAAGAAGCAGATACACTAATCACTTTTTAAAAGTAGATTGAGCAAGGCAATTGATCATGTTTCTAAGACTTTCCAAAAAGAAGATGGCAGAGTCAGAAAATAGAAACCCCCAAAATGTTGTTAGGTAAATAACAGTATTTCCATATAGAAATTGGTATTTGAAGTTAACTGATCTAAGATTAGAAAAACATAGTAATCTCTATAAAAGTAATCAAAATCTCTATTAAAAGTTACTAGCTGTTCTTATAAGTCATTTCCAGAAATCCTGGAATTTATGTCTACTGGTGGGGAAATCAATGTTTAAGAAAATAAAGCAAATGCCATTGATCAGAAAAGGTTCTGAACTTTATAAGTATCATCCTATGCTACAGGGTTGCTGTGAGGAATCAATAAAAGAATGGATGGAAAAAATTTTAAGTAGTTCTTGCCACATAGTAGGTGTTCAGTAAATAAACATCTGTTGGAATTTGAACAGCTTGAACTTCCTCTACCGTTCTTACATTAACATGATTCTTACTCATTGTCCTGGGAGTTTATAAACGTATTTCCGGTTCCATTGGCATCACTGGCTTTATTTGTGAATAAGCACCATACAGAGCACGCACACGTCAAGTCTCTGCCTCGAGTTTGAGCCCTCTCCGGCTCCAGCAGGGCCCAGTTTAGGCAGCTTGGAGGTCTTGCAACCCACTTATACTTTGATAATCTGGGTTTCATCCCCCGTCTGCATCAGGCCCTCGCAGGGCCGTGGTCTTGCATTTATAGTTTTGTACCTTCCATCCACCCACCTCGACTCTGGCAGAAAAGTCTCCATTGAGCTGCATTTTTATAGCATGCTCCTGGCTTACATTAAAAGATGCTATAAAAACCTGCCACTCAAAATTCCCTGTTACATTCACTACAGCAATATCATTGCATGTGTCATTCTTCACGCCCTACAAGAACCCATGGGAGAAATTACTTCTTTGCCCCTAAACAATGTACTGGGATTTGCATCGCACAAGGGGGACGGGGAGGAGGTGCGGGTTGCAGAGACAGAAAAGAGCAGGTGAGGCAGCCCTCAGCACCCTGGAGGTTCCGACGCGCAGCCAAGCCTGCCAGCCTGCACGGGAGCCTGCAGTCTCCCTGCCTTTCCTCTCTCCGACATAGGTAATTGGTGTTGTCGGTTCCTAACTCCTGACACTTCCAGTCATGCAGCTGTAAAACCTCCAAATTAAGATCTTGAATAGCATGCTCTGTTTTGGCCAAGTTTAACTATCACGCCAGGTTGCAAAGTCACACGTCAGCAGAGAGAAGGCTGTCACGCTGTGGACAGGAGAGAGCTGAGAATGTGCGTGAGCAAAAGAAATGAGATGGCTGGACTTGGGTTCAAGGTGGAACGTCAGATCCAGGTGGCCCATTTTACAGAAAGAGCCTGCTCTATCTAAAGAGGACTTCCAAAGTGCCCAGGAAGATGCATGCACAGAAACCCATGCCAGAGAGGAAAAGGGGAAGGAAGTTTGGGCAGAAAGGTCCCAGTGTCTGTCTGCTCTGGAGTCTTTGTATGTGCCAGACTCACAAAATGGGACAGTGGCACAGGTTGTCTTCATAATTTTGTCTGGCAAAAAGCAGAAGGAATATATGGTAGTGCACCTCCCAGATGACCCCACAGCCTCCCAGTCTAGTATTCACGTCCTTGTGTGACTCCTCCCATTGAGTGTGGACTGGACCCAGTGACCACTTCTAACTGGTAGATGGACTTAGGATGTGTGAATCAGAGACAAGGTCATAAAAGACACGGGGGCATCCATCTCTCTTGGGTCACTCACTCTGGAGAAGCCAGCTTCCATGTCCTTCTGTATCATGAGGACACTCGGCAGCCCTGGGACAGCCCACGTGGTGAGGAACCGAGGCTTCCCACCAGCAAGCACCCGTATGAGCTTGGAGTGGAGCTTCCAGGCCTGGCCAGCAACTTGACCACAATCTCAGGAGAGACCCCGAGCCAGGAGCACGGGCTTTCTGACCCACAGAAGCCAGGTGAGGGGATAAATGTTGCTGTAAGCTGCAAAGTCCTGGGGCCATTTGTTACACAGTGATAGATGGCTGATACATGGCGAGCATCTGTACCCCAGGAATAGAAGGCAATTCTACTGATACCCATCTGATGCCAGGCCAAAGGCTTGACAGCAAATCCCTCTGACTGTACCTGTCTTTTTCCTGTTTTCCACGCCTGGGAGTTTACCTGCCCCACTCCCCCATACGCAGCCCACACAGTCTTTAAGCAATGACTGTTGCTTCCCTGAAGCAAGTGGGGACAAACTCTGAGGGGCAGTTTGTCCTCTCTGGGGGAGCAGCTGAGACGGGGACTTTGAGATCACACCCTTGCTGGGCTTTTCCCTCTTCCCCTCCTGATTCCTGCTCCCTCTCTGGTTTCTCCAATCACTTGCGTTCAAATCTCAAGGGAACCTGACCTAAGACCCCCGTGTTAAAATCCAGCTGCCTTGAAGAAAGAAAAATAAAAATGCTGCATTTTACTGAAATGTTCCTTGAAAGTTACCAGATTCTTAGAGAAATACTTCCATTCCCCAATTAATTAAGATAACTTTTAAACAACAACAAAAAAATGTTTACAACTTTAAATACTTAACTTATGCAGGCATTTTTCAAAAATTATTTTTTAATCTCTAGTATGTGAAAGACAATAGAATAAATTCTTCAGACAATAAGAGATGAAATAACGTGCCCTCGGGGAGCACCGTGTGATTCGCACATCCTTCAGAAACAAGTTCCTTTCCTATGAAGTGGGCAAAGTTAAAAAAATACCCATACAAACAACACCACACATCGTATTCACAAATCAGTTAGAAAAACATAAACATCCTAAAATTTAAGCCACCAAGACATGAAAAGATTATTCACAAAAGAAGAATATAAAAAGATGAGAAACAGGGCCGGCCCGGTGGCGCACTGCTACAGTGCGCCGCTTGGGAAGTGCGGCGGCGCTCCCGCCGAGGGTTCGGATCCCACATACAGACCGGTTCCCGCTCACTGGCTGAGCGAGGTGTGGGAGCAACACCGAGGGTTGCGATCCTGTTGCCGGTCCTGGTCCGGTACGGGCACGACACTGAGGGTTGCGACCCATTGCCGGACACGAAAAAAGACAAAAAGGAAAAAAAAAAAGATGAGAAACAGGGCCGGCCCGGTGGCGCACTGCTACAGTGCGCCGCTTGGGAAGTGCGGCGGCGCTCCCGCCGAGGGTTCAGATCCCACATACAGACCGGTTCCCGCTCACTGGCTGAGCGAGGTGTGGGAGCAACACCGAGGGTTGCGATCCTGTTGCCGGTCCTGGTCCGGTACGGGCACGACACTGAGGGTTGCGACCCATTGCCGGACACGAAAAAAGACAAAAAGGAAAAAAAAAAAGATGAGAAACAAACAAACAAAAATTTGACTTCACTGGTAAAGAAAGGAATGCAAAATAAAACAAGACATCATTTTTTCATCTATCAAATTGGTACTTTTAAAAAAATTCTAATACTGAGTACTGGAAAGAGTGCGGTGAAAGACACTGGTTGGATGTAAACTGGTATAAGCTTTTGTCGTTTCACAATACATGTGCAAAGCAATGAAAATCCTCCTGATCTTTGACTCAGAAATCAAAGATGTTTATCCCTGAGCTATTTACAGTCCACTGAGTCAGATGATGGATGCGTACTGAGCACCTGATAGGATCCAGGCTTTGTTCTAGGTACCGAGGATTTAGCAGTGAACAAAAGGCACCAAGAGCCTTCCTGGGGCTCACATCCCAGGGGGTCCTGGCACCCCAGAGCTCCCAGGCATGGCGAGGTGAGGGGCAGAGGTCTCTTTCTACCCTGGGCCTCCATCCCATCTCAACCTCAATATTTTATACCACACATCTGACTACACTTAAACTTGATTCCTTAAATCAAATGTGCTACTTCTCTAAATACTTTTTTTCCCTTTTCCCCAACTTTTTATGGAGAAAATTGCTAAACCTTCAGAAAAATTGAAAGTATAGTACAATGAACTCCCATGCGCCCTTGATCTAGATTCAAAAAATTATTAACCCCTTGCATATTGGGATTATCTCTCTTTTCTCTCTCTTCCTCCTTTATTTCCCCTAAACCAATGGAAGTAACTTGCAGGCATCATAATTCTTCATCCCTACATACCTGGTGTACAGCTTAGAGTAAGGACATCCCTCTACGTAATCACAGCGCCATTATCACACCTAAGAAAATTGACAATCATTCTGTAGTATATCTAATGTCCAGGCATATTCAAATGTCCCCCAATTGTCCTTAAAATGTCTTTGATAGCTGGGACCTGTGAGTCAATATTTAATCGAGTTTCAATCCCTGCTTTTGCTGGTTTGTTTGCTTAAGTCTCCTGTAATCTAAAATAGTCTCCCCGTTTTTTTCCCATGGCCAACTTTATAAAAATCCAGGCTTTTCAACTGTTAGAATTGCCCCCATTGTAGGTTTGTCTGGCTGCTTCCTCATGTACTGTTTAATTTGCTCCTTTACTCCCTGTGTTTCCTTTAAGCTGGGAGTTAGGTCTAGATGCTTCATTAGATTCGGGTTAAACCCTTAGCAAGAATGCACCAGGCGATGAGGACTTCGAGCTGCATGCATCAGGAGGCACTAACGTCAGCGTGGCCCACTTTCCCGATGCTCACTTCGATCATGTGGTTAATTTGGAAGCGGCCAGATTGTCTGAAGTAAAAGTACAGTTTTTCCTTTTGCAGCTAATAATTATTTGCAGAGTGATAGTTAGAGACCATGTAAATATCCTCTTTCCTATTATCCTTTCACTCAATGGCTCTTAACATCCAGTATTGATCCTGAACTATTACACTGGGAATTGGAAAATGGGGATGTTCTAGTATTCCTTCTACTTACATTAGTTCATTTTCTTCTATGAAAAAGACCCTTCCTTTGTTTTTTGGTTTGTTTCATTTTGTTTTGGAATATCACTATGGACTCATGGTGTTTGTTTTTTTAATTCAATGCATTTTAATCCATTATTGTCTTATTCCTTTTGATGCTCAAACAGTCACAAATTTGGTCAGCAGGAGCCCTTTCAAGCTGGCTGAGATGTCCCTTAATATTTATATGCCCTCCTGTCTGTGAGCACTATCTTGCTTTCGGACACAGCAAGATACTTTATATACTTTCTTATACTTTCTATATCCCAGATGTGGAATTAGCCATATTCCCAAGGAGGCTTAGTTCCTTTCAGTGGAGAATGGTATTTAGACACCAAGATCTGGGGGCTAGGGGTGCTCATTACTACTCATAGGTCATTGCTTCTAGGACATTCTAGTGGACATAGCTAGGAAATTGTGTACATGTGTGTGTGTCAGTGAAATCATATGGATACCTCCAATTCCAATCCAGTATACAGTGTTCCTTCTTATTCCCCCTATTCCGTATTTTCAGCTTCCTTTTCTAACAGTGAGGAGCCTGGTTTTCAACATCAGTACAGTATAAGATATCGCTCTATTCTACAAGTACACACAGAAGAATTTCAAAATCACTCTACCATAACCAACAACAAATCTACTGTACTGGTCTCTTAGGTAACAAAATACCACAAACTGGGTGGCTTAAAAACAGCAGAAATTTGTTCTCTCTCACAATTCTGGAGACCAGAAGTGCAAAAACAAGGTACCGGTAGGGGCATGCTCCCTCTGATAACTGTGGGGGAGAACCTGCTTCATGCCGCTGTCCTGGCTTCTGGGGTTGTTGGGAAGCCTTGGTGCTCCTCAGCTGGTAGGTGCATCGTTCCAATCTCTGCCAACATCTTCACACAGTACTCTCCTTTCTGTGCCTCTCTTTACCAAAATTTCTGTCTTCTTATAAAGACCTCAGTCATGGGATTAGGGACCACTCTAGTCTAGTATGACATTATTGCAACCTGGTTACATCTGCAAAGACCCTATTTCCACATCGAGTCCCATTCATAGGTACCAGGGGTTAGGATTTGAACATATCTTTCAGGGTACACAATTCATCCCACAACACCTACTAAACAAAGTTTAAGATATCTTTGCCTTTTTTAGTCCTAGAATAGATCTCAGTAAGGACATAAAGATAGAATATTATCTTCAAAATTAATTTAATTAATTTTTTTCTGTGTGGTTATGATATCAATTTGTTAATCACTTAGGTTCATTTGTTTCAATGCTAGAGTTAAATTTTTTCCCATACTTTTAGATTTTCTTTTATTATATGTAAAACATCTATATTGCTTACAAGTCAAAACTATATAAAAAGTACTCTCAAAAAGTCTTACCTTCTACCCCAACTCTGGAAGTAACCATTTTTTTCAGTTTCTCTTTTTTCCTTTCCCGTGTTTGTTTTCTTGGGGGAAAAAGTGTGTGCATAATTGTTTAATGCCCCCTCTTTAGTTCACAAAGGTGCACACTACATATGCCCTTTCATACCTTGCTTCTTTCACTGACCACTGGAATCACTTCACGTCCGGTCAGAGGTGCCTTGCTCGGCCTCATGTCTACACCATAGTTTGTTCAGTCAGTCTCCTTGGGATGGGTACTTAGGTTGTTTCCAAAGTTTTGCTTTCAAAAATAATGCCACGATGAATAACCTTGTGCATATCTTGCTTTGTATTTCAGGGCATGTGTCTTGAGGGTAAATTCTTAGAAGTGGAATTGCTGGGTCAAAGGGTGAATGCACGTGTAGATGCTTTATTGTCCAATTCCCTTCCGTAACGGGTTGGATGATTTTGTTCTCCCATCAGCAATGTATGTCAGTGCCTGTTTCCCCTGATTTTCAGTTCAGTAATCAGAATGGACCAGAAAATGTAGAGCAATCCGTTTTTAAGACAACTGCACCATCGATGGAGATTCACAGCACGTGAAGTGCTGAAACCGAGGGACTTGGTTTAAGAAAGAGACACGATGTATCCTAAGGTGTTCTCAGCGGGAAGGAATTTTTCCATTCTGTTCTGTCATTTCTCTGACTCACGCCTGTGGAGAAAGCTCTCCTCTCTTCTCATAAGAATCCATCACTTTTTACAGAAAACACTCAGCTGGTGACAGGTTAGAGTCTCTTTCTTTTTAAAGAAAAATGCTAATTTCAAATAGAAGCCTGTATTTCTGGAGAGCTCAAGACCCTCTCCCAAGACTCCCACAAAAAAAAGGAAGGAAGAATAGACTTCTTAAGGACCATTTTTTTTAGCCTAAACTAAACGGAAACAGGCCTAGAGATGTTGCTGACTCTGTGACAAATAAAAGCTACTCCCAGGACTGAACAACATTTTAGAAATAGCAATATTTTAACATGCAATCTTCACTGCATGGAAAAAATGAGACGCTGCTTTAAAATTAGGAAAAGCAGCAGCAATTGGTCAGTTTGGGGGAGGGATAAACAGTAAGTAGGCAAAAAGCAAAAATGAAATTTCACTTCTTTGCTGAGGAACTGGTTTTCTCCCTGGAAAATAATGGTACTTCAGTTAAAGGTGCCCTCCTCTTTAAGGGAGTAGCAAGCAGAGAAGGCTTGTGTTAATGGGCGGAAGAAAAGGGGTTTGTGAGATGTTTCTATGACTGTGATTTACAGAGAGGCACAGAGACAGTCCCAAAGGAATGTCGTTGTGCTTTCAGGTTTGCCCCAGATCCTTCCCGTTCAGCAAATATGTAGAGAGCCTTAAGGGTATACCAGGTGCTCTGCCCAGCACAGCAAGGTAGCAGGATCACTCAGGCCAAGTCCTGTCTCCATGGTCAGTCCAGTTGGACAGAAAACTACCTTCCCAATGAAGTGATCAGAGCCTTAAGAGAAGCCCAGGGGAAGAGCCACAGGAGATCTAAGGGTGCACAAATACAACTAGCTATGGGAGGTGATGGGGGGCTTCACGGAGGAGGTGGCATCTGAGTCAGTACAGGTGGGAGGTAGCCACGCAGGAGGGCAGGGAAGGGCTTGTGGTGTTAGGGATACCTGCCTGTGCAGGGAGGGCGTGATCTCCTGATGACCCTTCTGATGGGACCTGGTCAGGACTCATGCGTGTGGGCTTATGGAAGGAAAAGAGGACTTTCTGGGAAAGGGGGACTATTTATATAACAAGGCAAATTAGAATATCAGAAAAGTGCTTTAATTTTAACGATTCCAGGAAGTAATTGATTGTAAATATGAATTCGTGATTCTCTAGAAACTAAAGAGCTTTTTCAGAGATAGATTTATATAACAAATTGAGATATTTTTTCCCCCAAGTAAATCTAGAGAATACAAAACAGCCAGCCCTTTTCAACCCTGAACCCTGAAAAGTGTTTCTAAATGCTTTTCCAAGGATCCGCCGTGGTTATGTGAGTGCTTTAAACTCATGCTCTAAATTTATGCACATTAAGGGACTGATGTTGTTTTTTAAAGTAACTTTTTTTCCCTTATTACATAAGTGACACATTTATTGTAGAAAAAATTTTAAACACATATGAGTAAAAAGAGGAAAATTCCCTCAGACTCCAACCAACCAGCTACAAGTACTGTGAAATATTTTTGGTGATCATTCTTCCAGTCCTTTTAAAAGTATAGATGCGTGCTTAAAATTCCTTGTGTAGAAGTCTATTTATAAACAAAATAAGACCATACTACCATCCAGTTTTGTAATCTCCTTTTTTATTTAAAATATTGTGGGCATCTTTCCAGATCATTAAATATTCTTCTAAATCATTCTTAATGGTACAGTATTTCATTTCAGAGATATGTCATAATTCACACGGTCAATCATCTATTATTGGACATTAGGGTGCTCCAAATATTTCGCTGTTATAAATAAAACTATAATAAACATCTTTGTGGTTCTTTTTTTCCTTCTTTTTTTTTGCACAGGCTCTTAATAATTCATTAGGATATATTTCTAGATGTAGAATCTCTTCGCCAGAGAGTATGAACATTTACAGATTTATGATATGTGCTGTCAGATTGCCCTCTGGAAAGGTTATCAACTAACACTCTCATGCCCAGAGGCCAATGACAGCTTCATGCCTTGGCAACCACTGGTTGTTCATTTTTAAACCTCTTTGATTGCTGTGCTTCTTCTATTTTTTAAAATGTTGTGCTTTTCTCTTTACGATAACATCCATTTATTTTGTGCTAATTTATATGCTGATGTCACCAGTTTCCCTATGAGACTCTTTGAAACAGAAATATCAATTGTAGCCAGAAGCTTTGAATTCCTGGGAAGAAAGGCATTTTGTCAACGTTACAATGGGCAGTGAAGGACCCATTCCCGAGCATTTGGGTGGAATACCTTGCTTGCATCTCTCACCTCTCTCCTAACGTGACCTGTCTCTACCAAAAACATATTGGCCTTTTTACAATCCCCTAAATCCTTGAACAGTTAGTCCTGTTAACTCAACAAAGGACATTCTTTCTACAGTATGTTTAGGGCAAGGTGGCTGTTTCAATAGGAAATGAAAAGTTATCCTACTGTTACCAGACCAGGTTCTTGGGTCTCAAAGTCACAGAAACAAACAATGCACCCAGCAGTAGAGAAAGCAATGCTTTATTTAAAGAGAAGAGAGTTTATGCATAAGGAAGCCAGAGGTGGGGAAGCTGTCTCCCCAAGGGTAGCTGTTCAGGGTCCTTTATAGGGCAAGGGGTGCAGGCCAGCATCATCCTCCTGCACCTCTGGAGGTGGTCTGTTCTGTTCTTCCTGGTTGCATCATGGGCGCATGCTCGGTTAGGGATTCGGTCCTTGTGTCTGCTCAGTAGGTCCAAGATCATGGTGTTGCTCAGTACTGCCACCCCAGGGGGGTCGCTGTAGTTGTCACCTTGAAGCTTTGGGTGGATGCAGGCATTGGGCTAACTGCCTAGGGGGACGTTTGTGGTTTAAAAGTTGCTTATCTTAGTTTGTGAAAATAGCTTAGCTGGGAATGCTGGATTCTTTGAAAATAGGGTGAGGGGAAGAGTCAAAGGGCCGAGTCCCGTCCCCACCCTGTCTCCATACCTCCTGTTATGGAGAACACTTCTCTAGAATCCAGTCATTTGTAATTTACAAGGAACAATGTCTGAAAATTTTGTAATTATTAATTTTCTTAACTTCATGCTATTCCTTCAAGTCTACTTTGTTTATGAATGAATACCTTTTTCTTTCTTGTTTTATACCTTAAACGGTTTCGCTACATTTTTTCAGTCAGGCAGTACATTCTCCATTACAAGAGTGAATGTACTTTTAGCACTAAATGTAGGCTACCAAGATAATAATAATATCACTTTCTATTTGTTTGGTATACTATAGTTTACAAAGTACTCTACTAATATAGGACTAAACTAGATCTAACTATACAGTTCATAAAATGATTTGAAATGAATCTAAATGGAAGGAAGTGGAACTATTCACTCCGTTACTGTGTGAGCTCTAATTAAGAATACACAAGCCCCCATGGCCACAACCCAAAAATATGAATTATGTGCTCCTAGGCAACTTTTAATCTTATTTACTCCAAATTTCTTTTTTTTTTATTGCAACATAATTGATTGTACATATTTGTGGGGTACAGAGTTGACTATCAGTATTTGTGTACAATATATGGTGATCAAATCAGGATAGTTAGCATATTCCTCATTACAAAACAGACTCATTCTTTGTGTCCATTAACCAATTTCTCCCTAACCCTCCTCCCCTTTTCCCCACTTTAGTAACCACAGGTCTGCTCTCTCCTGAAAGTTCAATGTATTCTTTTCTTTTCTTTCTCTCTCTCTCTCTCTCTCTCTCTCTCTCTCTCTCTCTCTCTCTCTCTCTCCTTTCTCTGATCCCACTTATGAGTAAGGACATATATGGTATTTCTCTTTCTATGGCTGGCCTATTTCACTTAACACAATTTTCTCCAAGCTCATCATTGTGGCTGTGAATGGCAGAATTTCATTCTTTTTTTATTGCTGAGTAGTTTTGCATTGTGTATATATACCACATTTTTTTAATCCAGTCATCCATGTAGGACATCTAGGTTGGTTCCATGTCTTGGCTATTGTAAATAGAGCTGCAGTAAACATGCGAGTGCAGGGGTCCCTTCAACTTGATGATTTCCGTTCCTTTGGATATATATACTCAGTAGTGGAATTGCTGGATCATATGGTAGTTCTATTTGTAGTTGTTTGTATTTACTCTAAATCTCACCCTCAACACATCTTGGAAATTGCAGTATTTATTCCTTAGGTCCACCTTGCTTCAGGATGCTCCTATTAGTCAAAAGCTTATGACATTGGGCTGGCCCGGTGGCGCACTGCTACAGTGCGCCACTTGGGAGCATGGTGGCGCTCCCGCCGAGGGTTCGGATCCCACATACAGACCGGCTCCTGCTCACTGGCTGAGCGAGGTGCGGGTGCGACACCGAGGGTCGCGATCCCGTTGCCGGTCCCAGTCCGGTACGGGCGCGACACTGAGGGTTGCGATCCGTTGCTGGTCACGAAAAAAGACAAAAAAAAAAAAAAAAAAAAAAAAAAAAAAAAAGCTTATGACATTACCCACAGCCAAAATCCCCAGACCCTATTATACCAGGCTCCTTGGTTAGGAATATTCCAGAGAAACACATATCTCAGGCCCTCCATCATTTTCCAGATAAATACACAAGCATTATAGCATCTTATTGGGAAATACATTTTCATCAAGGCTGTACAATTGTCTACATCCCATAATTGAAGATATGGCCACCATTTGTCTCAGCCTTTTAAGGACACTTCTAAGGACACATGAACCACCAAAATGCTTTGGAAATTTCAACATTTCACTAACCAAGCAACATCCTCCAGGCTGCCTTTCATGCCTGGAAGTGGAGCAAAATTCTTGGGCACCTATTTTTGGTTCAGAAAAAAAAAATGTATTCAGCATAGTAATACCAAATCTTTAACAATTAAGCCCGAGGATTACAGGCCTGCTTCCCACAATCACTGAAACCCGCCCAACGCTAGCATATCTCCTCAAACCAGACACGGGCTTGTACACATCTCCTCATCCCTTTGGACTTTCTCTGTTTAACCAAAAGTACAACCATCTGCCATAGCAACCATGTCAAAAAGGAACACAACCAGTGAGCGGGAACCGGTCTGTATGTGGGATCCGAACCCTCGGCGGGAGCACCGCAACACTCCCAAGCGGCGTACTGTAGCAGTGCGCCACCGGGCCGGCCCCAACACTGAATCCAGTTGTAATGGTGTTTTGGACTCACCGCAACAGGTCACAGCTACCTCCCCCAAGCTTGAAGCACCAATTTAAAAGCTATTATTTGCTAGTTCCCAGAGAAGTGGGATGAAGAAACAACTTCATTGACCTAAGAAATGCAAGGTGTAATACCAAGGGAATCCTGATGCTACACTCCATAGCTGCAGGAGAAGGACTAAAACCAAGGGCATGCCAGCGTAAAGCCTACTGACTTCGGCGTATTTACTTATTCACCGGCTCTTTCCTAATGCATCCTGGAAGTGCTGGATTTTGGGGTTGCAGCAATAAATGTCATCTTCATAGCTGCACCCAACAAACTCAGGTCCACTGGGAGAAGAAATCATGTCAGCAGGTGCTAACAGAATCAAGAATAGAGCCACGGGAGCTCTCAGGAGTGACCCAGGCTCTATCTGGCAGCCCCAGCCTGGCCTGTAAGTCAACTCCATTGAGCAATGAATTACCAACAAGTTACAGGGGAGTCATGGAAGATAACAGATGTGTGAGATCAGACGTGTTTGAGGAAGATTAACACGGCAGCTGTGTTTAGGATGGATTGAGGGAGAGAAAAAGAGATCAGGGAAAGGCAGTGTTAGAGGAAAGTGGTCACTGTACTCTAAAACAGATTAGAGGCTTGGGCCGGCCCGGTGGCGCACTGCTACAGTGCGCCGCTTGGGAAGAGCGGCGGCGCTCCCGCCAAGGGTTCGGATCCCACATACAGACCGGTTCCCGCTCACTGGCTGAGCGAGGTGCGGGCGCAACACCGAGGGTTGCGATCCCATTGGCGGTCCCGGTCCAGTACGGGCATGACACTGAGGGTTGCGATCCGTTGCCGGACACGAAAAAAAGACAAAAAGGGAAAATAAATAAATAAATAAAATAAAACAGATTAGAGGCTCACAAAGTTAGGGGACAGTCCACAAGATCACCCCCACTTCTGACACCAATTGCAGAGTTCAGTGGTCCCCAAGTCCATCCTTAGTTTTGATCATTTGCTAGAAGGATTCAGAGCTTACTGATAGCTGTTATACTCACAATTTACTACAGTGAAAGGATACAGATGTAAATCAGCCAAGGGAAGAGGTGTACTGGGCAGAGTCTGGGAAAGTTCCATACACGGAGCTCCACAACATGGAGTTATGGACAGCACTCACTATCCAGTGGCGATGTGTGAGAATGTGCATGGAGCACTGTCCATCAGAGAAGGTCACCTGAGCCTTGCTGTCTGGAGTTTTTCTCAGGCTTGTTCACATACACCTGGTTGGCTGCCCACGTGCCCATCAGTCTTTAGCCCCTCTGGAGGTTGAACCAATACCACATGACCCAAAGCCCACACCCTATCTGGTGTGGCCCAAAGCCCCCAGGTAAGCAGACACTGTTTTCAGACATGACATTTCAGCAGCTTAGAGATCACCTCCCAGGAGCCCAGGGCAAAAGCCAGACCTCTGTTTGGTAAGATTAATTCTTTATGACACAGGGCTAGACTAATTTTGTTTTTAACTTATTTCCATAACATGTTGCAATCCCATATTTACAAATTATCCTCATGATGAAAAGGGAAAAAAATCTCTACCTCCACCTCACCAGTAAATACTTCCAACCACACAGCAGAACAATTTACTACTGGAAAATCTACTTGTGTTGAAATCCATCGCGTATGGGTTTCTGGGATTCTTAGAGCTGCAGTGAGAGAGGCAGGCTCTTCCTAAGAATACATCTTGTACTTTTCCTAACTTTCTCCCTAGATTTTGGGGTCCATATAACTCTTGAGGCTGTGGTCTTCTGAGGATTGACTGCTGTGGCTGCCTATGTGCATTAAATTTGTTGATTTTCAAAGCAAGTAAAAGGTCTTTTGATAGTGATAGAAATAAACTACTGTGTTTATGGCTTTAAAAGATACAGTTAATTAAAAGCTATCGAGTGTATATTTCTAGAACCTTCCAATATATAATCGTATTTGAGTCTTCTTACTACCAAAATATATATATATATA
>NW_007731445.1:93839-96682 GCF_000696425.1 Galeopterus variegatus | reverse complement strand
GGTTGCGATCCCGTTGCCGGTCCCGGTCCGGTACGGGCGCGACACTGAGGGTTGCAATCCGTTGCCGGACACGAAAAAAGACAAAAAGGGAAAAAAAAAAAAAAAAGAAATATGGATGGTAAAGGATGTTCTGAGGAGATCTCAGACAAAAATGAGGAACATGCTGTTGGACACCGGAGGGAAGGTGATCCTTATAAAGTGACAAAGATCTTGGTTGAATTCTGCTTGTGTTCTAGCGTTTTGTGGCAGGTAGAAATTGGATATTCAGCTGAGTAGATTTCTAGGCAAAGTGTTGAAGGAGTGGCTCGGTTCTAGACCTCTTATGGTAAAATTTGAGGAGAGAGACATGATTTGAAGATGGAATTGTTAAGTAAAAAGGAAGCAAAACTTTAACATTTGGAAAAATTTCGACCTATCCATATTATAAAAAATGAGAAAGTGTGTTCAAAAGACAACACTAAGGATGTGGTGGGTTGACCATTTGATAAGGCGATTAGTGTGTGTGAACCGCAGACTTAATCAACCATCTCAGCAAAAGCCAAGGATGGAGATGCATTATTCCAATAGCAACACTGTCAGTTGGGACCGAGGAAACAGAAAACGGGACAACAGGAAGGAAAGAAGACTGTCGGACTTCTTAGACCCTACAAGACTGGATCATAGAACTATTTGGCTGTGGATAGGTGCTTTTCTTCAAGATAAGGGAAGAATGACCCCAAAGGCACTTCGGAGATCATCAGGGCTGGGGGGGCAGGGCTGCACCCACCTCAATTTCAAAGGCTTGACCCCCATCCTGACAGGAAATTATGGTATGGGTGACCACAGAGAACCATGGCATGGCTGGGGCCACCACGGAAAACCACAGTGTGGAGAGCACACTGCCAAGCTGTGGCGGGGGTGATGTGGCCTCCCTAGTGAACCCGGAAGGTGAGACCACTTCTCCAGTGAGTCCAGAAAGAGAGGCTTATTCTCACACCTGAAGATCTCATGGAATTTGCCTTGCTAGGGTTTGGACTTTACTTGGGAACTGTCACCTCTTTCTTCTTTCCTATCTCCCCCTTTTGGAATGAGACTGTTTATCCTCTGTCTGTCCCACCATTGTATTTTGGAAGCACATAAATTGTTTGGTTTCCTGGGTTTCCAGCTGGAGAGGATTTTGCCTGAGGATAAAGCATACCTCGAGTCTCACCCATATCTGATTTAGATAATATTTAGATGCAACTTTGGATTTTAGACTTTAGAGATGCTGGAACAAGTTAAGACATTTGGGTTGTTGGGTGGAATAAATGTATTTTGCATGTGAGAAGAATTTTGGGGGGGGGGCAGGGGCAGAATGCTATGCACTGAATGTTTGTCTTCCCCAAAAACTCATATGTTAAAATTTTAACCTCCAATGTGATGGTGTCAGGAGGAGGGGCCTTCGAGAGGTGATTGGATCATAAGGGTGGAGTCCTCATAAATGGCATCAGTGCCTCATAAAAAAGACCCCAGAGAGCTCTCTCCCTCTCTCTCTGCCATGTGAGGATACAAGAAGTGAGCAGTCTGCGTCCCAAAGAGGCTGCTCACCAGAACCAGACCGTGCGGGCACCCTGATCTCAGACCTCCAGCCTCCAGAACTGGGAGAAATACATTTCTGTTGTCCATAAGCCACCCAGAGTACGGTGCTTTGTTATAGCACCTAAGCAGACTAACGGGGGACTCCAGGTGGAGATGGCCGGTGAGCTCCGGAGGGGGAAGACTGGACACACACGGATCCATATGAACGGGTCAAGGAAGGGACGTGCTGGCTTGGAGAAAGAGACCCCTATGGTCATCTCTCAAATATTCTGAGGCCTTGCGGGCAATAGGAAATCAGCTCTGCCCCTTCTGGCCCTCAGAGGGGACTAGGGCTAAGTGAACTGGATTTCAGTCAACCTGAGGACTCTTTCCTACACACGGGGCTTGGAGATGAAAACAGCAGGGACCACGGGGTGGTCCTGCCGATAACTGGGCAGGGGAGTTTCCTTCCAGGCAAAAAGCCTCCTCGGCCTCCCGAACCCTCTCTTGATGACAACTGCCTTACTGAGGACTGGCTAAGGACTGATCAAAGCGAGGACTGAACCCCTCCCACCAGGAGTATTTGCATCCAAAGAACGAGGGATTTGTTCATTTAAACCAATGCCCCGTGGGTGGAATGTGCTGGGGAAGGAGCAGAGGAAGATTCCCCACCCCAGGTATCCTCGGGACCATAAACGGAGGAACTGGCCCCGGCTGGCTG
Organism: Galeopterus variegatus; assembly: GCF_000696425.1. NCBI lineage: Eukaryota > Metazoa > Chordata > Mammalia > Dermoptera > Cynocephalidae > Galeopterus > Galeopterus variegatus. The sequence continues at coordinate 94,425 of NW_007731445.1, read as the reverse complement.
CAGACAGGCCGCTGTCACCGAGCGCCGCCGGCGGTGTGCAGGGTGGGATCCCTCCAGGCCCACGTCACACCTGGGCAGGCGGCGTTATCCATGAGCGGAGGGGCGGCTCGCCCGGGCCGTGGGCACCCCCGGGACCGCGCTGCCTCCTCTCTCCGCTGCAGCCAGCATTTGGCTCGCGTCTGTGTCCGCGAGCGGACTGAGCGAGCCACACGAAGGCACGGGCTCCAGGAATCAGTGTGGCCGGCCAGGGGCACCCGGCGGAGGTTTCGGGGTCCTTGGCGTCTCCTCCTCGAGACCCCAAACCCACTCTCGGCCCGGGACGGTCGGGAGCGCTCGCGCAGGGGCCCCCTGACACCCCAGTGTGCCCAGAACAGGGATCGGACGAAGGCACCCCCGGCGGGGACACAGTCCCGAGGCCGGGCTCGGGGCGGCAGAGGCGGGGTCGACGCGCCGCATCGTTGCGGGAGACTGCGGAGGGTGCCCGGCGTGGGCGAGGCGGCGCTGCGAGGGTGCACCGGCACAGACAGGGTCGCGTCGCCGGCACCGTCCCCGTGCGCCCCGCGGAGCTGGGCGCGCAGGCGAAGGT
>NW_007731445.1:75764-93720 GCF_000696425.1 Galeopterus variegatus | reverse complement strand
AGGGGCGAGTCCCGGCCCAGGCCGCCGGCACCCCGGTGCTGCCCTGGGTCGCCTCCTGCGCCCTCGTCCCGGGTGTCCTGGGTGCGCGCGTCCCTCCCGGCGTCCCCTCTCTGCGCCACGTGGCCTTGGGACAGGGAGATCGCGGCCTGAAAGGGGTCGGGGGGCGTTTGAGGGCGAGGGACTCGGGGTGGCGTCCTGGCCGCGGGACCCGTCGGGGCGGCCAGTCGGCGCCGTGGAGCGGGCAGGGCGCGCCAAGTTTCCGATGCCTGCCCGCAAGCTCCGAAAACATGAAGGTTTGGGCGGGCTGGTGTGGGAATGAATCACCCGTCGCGCCCTGGTGCGGTGACAAAAAGGGCCTGTGGGGCCCACCCGGCCGGGAGGGGCTGCGGCTGCTCCTCCTGGACGGCCCGGCCAGGGTCCGGCTGGGCAGCGGACGCTCGCCCGAGCTGGCCTAGGTGTGTCGTTGCTGAAAAATAACCGGCCCCTTGTCCTGCTCCGTCTCTGGCAGCGAGTCGTCCTCCACCCCGGGAAATGGGACCACACCCGAAGAGTGCCCGGCCCTCGCCGACAGCCCCACCACGCTCACCGAGGCCCTGCAGAGGATCCATCCCATTCCCGCCGACTCCTGGAGAAACCTCATTGAACAAATAGGTGGGTGTCCCCGGGGCGCGGCTTCATTTGTGACACGTGGATTTTTGGTGGGCTTTAGCAAATGGATTTCTATCCTGCTCCCCGTGGGAGGTCTGCTCGCCCAGCTCTTTCGTGGTGGAGGGCCCTCTGTCCCCTTGTCACTTCTGGGCTATGCAGGAGGGAGGATTCCATGAGCCCCCACCAGAGAGGGGCCTGGGGAGGACCTGGAAGCTAAAGCAGCTGCTGGATGCGCAGTCAGAGCTAAAGAGGGACAGTGCGGACCGGGATTCTGGGCAGAGCCGGGCTCAGGACCTCAGGAAGCGAGTTTGACTTTGCACAGGGAGGGAAAGGTCAAGTAGAGAGAGCTGCCCTAGGGGCCCCTGGACTGGGAAGGGAAACCACTCCAGGAATATGGCCCAGAGGGGAAGTCGAGGCATAGCCTGGGTGTGTGAACACAGAAAGTGGGTTGAGACGGCAGCCCAAGAACTTCTGCACTTGCATTAAAAAAAATTGATAGTGACATCGCACTAGGTCTCGTGTCATCACTACAGGCACCCATGAATGGGTAACGTGGGTCGGTTATTCTGAAAATGGTACCAGCGGCTTAGAAGATCTATTTGTTCTTTGACATTGTCAGAGCAGCCAACAGTCTATTCAATAAATAAAAATTCTAGGTTTGTAAAAAAATTTCTCTAAATAGATAGTTATTGTCCTCCAGTCCCAAGCGCTGGGACAGACTTGAAGTGTCTCCAGAATGGAAATGGAGCTTCTGTCGCCACAGGAGACCTGGTGTTTGGGAGACTTTTCTTTTCGGGACCAGCCCACTCTTCCCTGGCAGGGAGGAGCTGAGCCTTTGCAAAGCTGAGGGGGTGGAGCCCCTGCAGTGTGCTGTGAAGTTCTGCTGACTCCAGGAATTTTGTTCCCGGTGGGCCCCCAGCCCCTGCACCCTCTGCACCCCCCTCCCCCCAATCAGGAGCGGTGGTGGCGGCGGCTTTTCCTTGTGTTTGCTGGGGGAGTGGAGACTGGCTGATCTGAAACTGATACCAACTAGGAAATCCTTGTTTTGAAACAGACTTCTGAAAGCCCCTTTCTCCTGCTGTCTGCCACATATGGTCTTTTGTGGTGAAGAGAGCCACCTGTGCCTTAGATACACTGCAAACTTTGACTGCTACCCTCTCAAAAGGGTACCCTTTAGCTAAGGTCAGTGTCATAACTAGGAAGGACATCAACTGGGGAGGAGCTCCATGCCTACTTGCAGAGAGAGGCTCCCGTCTGCAGTATGGGTGTGTGCAGACTTTCCTTGCAGACAGTTGCACCTGCTGGGCCAGTGGCATAAGCTCAAAGCTGGGAACTGGATCCTGAGTTCTAATACCTGCTCATCTTGGGGCTCAGTTTCCCCATCAGGTACACAGTAGAGACTTTGACATTCCAAGTCTCTTCTGTCACTGCCCCTGCCAGTATCTGTGAATATTGTAGTGAATCTCTTTTCCTGGCTCCTGGGCCTGACCCATCGTAGGTCTCAACAGATGTACTGAACGACAGCACAGGGCCAACCCTGCCTTCATCTCACGTCCTTCGTCCGTAGACTTGACGTCTGTGCTAAGCAGATCTCTACAATAGCCTAGCTGTTTTTCAGCTCCATGAGTGAAGTAATTCTTTGCCAGGTGTCAGCAAACAATGGCAGGTTCATAAAGACGCAGTGTAATTAAGGCAGAAGGAAAGTGGAATGAATTTGTGGGCATTTTATAGACCACTGTGTTGGATTTTGCAGTGCCCCCTATCAAGGCCAGACAGAGTTATGTCAAGACCACTCATCGTACGGTATACAACTGTCAATACAGTTGGCTGTGCCCCTGGTATATCATAGACTCTGAGACCCTGTGACTGGTTTTGTGTGTCTGTGTGTGTGTGTATGTTTGTGTGTGCTGTTGCTGTATCTAGCACCTTACACAATGCTTGGCACATAGAAGGTACTCACTAAATAATAAATGAATTCCTTGCCCTTTAGAAGTTTCTACTTGAAAGATTCAAAGAAAAAAAAAACATTCTCTTTGGAAAGAGAGATTCTGAATGGCTCAGGGGCTTTGGCAAAAGGAGCTGGGGGCTTTCCCTTCTTCTGGGCAGCACCACCAGCCTGGTATACATCATTTTAATTAGGAGAGATGGGAACAGAGCCTTCCAGTTCCGCATGCATGTAATGCCAAGTGCAAGCTTTTACAGGTAAAGTTAATTTCCATATACAGTTGTGCTCACTGAATGTGCAAAATATAAAATAGGAAAACATGACATATTAACAGTACCTTGAGTATAGAAATCTAATCATGTAGCATGAAGTTTCTCAGGTAAAGCTACCCTATTTGTATTATAATCTGAATTTAAAGCAAATAAAAATAAAAGGTTATGAAAAATGGTTACATGGTGTATCAGATAACTCTATGTAATCACAATAACTCCAGGAAATTGGTGTCTAAATTCATATTCTAAATACCTCAGAAAAAAGTATGAAGTTTTAAGAAAATTCTAAAATTACTTGTATTGAGAATCTTTGGCTACCAGTAAAAAGTAATCTTAGGGGTGTGTGTGTGTGTGTGTGTGTGTGTGTGTGTGTGTGTGTGTGTGTATGTGTGTGGCTGGCTGGTACAGGGATCAAACCCTGGACCTTAGTAGAAAGTGATCTTAAACAGTGGAGGTATTTTATCTCAGTTAATGAGTCCAGAGGTAGGAATCTCCAGTTGGTTCATCCAAACCAACAGTCACCAGCTGATTTCTGTCCTTTCTCTCCCTCCATTGGGGCCTCATGTTACAAGATGGCTACCATAGGTCCAGGCATCACATCCTCAAGCAACCATGTGTAAATGCAGGAAGAGCAGTTTGTCTTCAAATGTCTATTGGGAAGTGACATCTTTTTGAGAAGCCCTTAGAAGATGTCCCCTTACTCTCTTTGGCCAGTGTCTTACTTCATTCCTGCTGCTATAACCAAATACCTTCAACTGGGTAATAAACAACAGAAATTTATTGCTCACAGTTCTGAAGGCTGGAAAGTCCAAGATCAAGGCACTAGCAGATTCAGTGTCTGGTGAGGGCTAGCTCTCTGCTGCAAAGGTGGTGCCTTCTCTGTGTCGTCACATGGCAGAAGGGGCGAGGCAGCCCTCTTCAACCTCTTTTATCAGGGCACTAATCCCATTCATGAGGGCAGAGCCCACATGACTTAATCACTTCCCCAATGGCCCCACTTCTTAACACTATCCCATTGGGTATTAGGTTCCTACATAAGAATTTGTGGGGTACACCCACATCCAGACCATAGCAGCCAGGTTGTGTCATATGCTCATGTCTAAACCCACCACTGGCAAGGGGAAGGGAACCGTGCTGGTAGGTTTTGATCAGTCAACATTCAGCTGCTGCCCTGAGCACAGAATGGGTCAGCACCCGAACAAAACCCCACCCTGCCAACTGGGAAGCAGGGATGTGAGGGGATAAGGAGAGGCCACCAACAGTGTCTGCCACAGTGTGATTTCAGATATGTTGTTTCCGGCCCATTGCATTTTTGTCTCTTTTCAGCCTGTGTATCACAGTGAGATGATCTAGATAGTATTTACCTATGATTTGCTGACTAGAACACACGGAAGACATATTTTTGAACCTCCAGAAATATCCCAAATTAGCTACTTTTGTGAGGCTTGAAGACTGCATTTTTTAAAGGTGCTCAAGTCAACAAATATTTGAGTACCTACTATGTGGGAGACACTATGCTAAGCATTGGAAAGTGAATCCAAGCCAACCCGTGGAAACCTGATGTCTTTAAACCTATGTAAACACAGTATCAGAATCACAGGATAATAATTAGCTTGATGTTGGCAACAATAGTTATATCTTATGCTCATGATCCAACCAATTTATATGATGACGTTGGACCTGTCTTTACAGATCTTCAGTCTGGGTTGCATTTAGCATTGACTTTGTTCTTTTTTATTCCTTTGGTGAATTAACTCCATGTCGTGTTCTGCTGGACTGTAGCATTGTAAAAACACAAGATCTTAATTTTTTGAAGCAAATGTTATACTTACCTTAACATAAAGGTTTTATAATCTAGATTTATGGAGCATTGGAAGCTAATTAATCCACAGGTTCCTATTAATGAATGTAATTTATCCAGCTACATTCAGGATTTCAAAGGTAGTCTGTTTTGGTTTTTTTTTTCCTTTCCTTTTTCTACTGTTTAGACATATTAACGATTAGATAAAGGAGGGATCACAGCTCACATTTGTGCTGGGTTGTAAGAGCAAGCGCGTTACAAATGGTACATTTATGCATATTGGAACTTTCCTGGGAGAATCATCTGTGTTTTATAAATAGACATATCAAAGGGCCCCAGCCCCTCTCCCAGCCCCGGGGCAGTATGTCCCCTGCCCACGGGGCCTCTCCACCTGTTGGTCCTGAGCGCATCTGATCTCCCCCTCATCCCCTCCCCCAGGCCGACCCTCTGCTCGTGTTTCTTGTCTCCTCGAATGGTGCCACCAAATGTTTCCAAGCTGGATATTATTTATGACCCAGCAGCAGCCAGTCACCAGAGCCTGTCCTCAACCTTGTTACTGTCCTGGAATCAGGCCTGGGCTCCATCGCCTCCTCCAACACTCACTTGAGGCCTCCATCATCGCTCTCCTGGGGAGCTGCTGCAGTCTAGTCCATGGTTCTCCTAAAATGTAGGCAGAGCCTGCATGCCACAGGTCTCTTGGGGCCTCGCCCCCACCCCTCGGGATAGACTTCTGCCTCGGTGGCCCAGCAGAAGAAACCCTTGGGGGTCCGACCTTTCCTCCCAGCCTTACAGCAGGATCACTCTCTCCCTCTCTCCTGCCAGCTATGGCTTCCTGTGCCCCATGGCCAAGACATCCGTATGGGTCTTCCCTGTGGAGGTGCTGCTACACTTGCACTGATTTACCTGGACCCCAAATCTCCTCTGAGACTTAGGGTGCATTTATCTCAAGTGCAATTGGTCAGGGAAGTAAGTCTGAAACTGAAAGCCAAAAAGGAATATTTCCCTTTGGAATCATAAGGCTGATGAAATATTGATTTTCCCTTCAAAATGAGAATTTACAACTACTCCCATTTTAGAAACAAATATACTCAAGTTTTAATATTGAAGCATTTAAGGCTATGGGAAGTATCTTTTTGGGATATTGAAACGTAATTGGGACATTTCCATCAACTTTGGGCACATGGTTATTAGCACATCAAGTTGTAGATTCTTGGTTTTTGCCAAGTATGTGTGGGAAAAGCGTATATTTGTGTGATTGGATTTCTGTCAGGGGATTTCTTTACTTATCCGATAAAACTTCCACATGCTGATTTTTCCCAAGAAATGAAGACGATGGCAGTTTATTCTGTGGTCCTGGAGCCTGTCGTGGAGACGTGGCAGGTCTGATGTCCTTTGTGTATCCACAGGCAGGGAGCATCCACTCTTGATAAGAATAGGATGCCTTGACTTAGCAACTCCAAGTGATGTTCACGTAAAATCTTTCTCTCTCCTTTATTACAACTCTCTTTGATTTCAGGGCTCCTGTATCAGGAATACCGAGATAAATCAACTCTCCAAGAAATCGAAACCAGGAGGCAACAGGATGCAGAAATACAAGGCAGTGCCGATGGGTCCCCAGCCAGCGAGGACACTCCAGAGGACGAGGAGGGGGACGAGGAGGAGGAGACGGCCAGCCCGCCCGAGAGGAAGGCTCTGCCCCAGATCTGCCTGCTCAGTAACCCCCACTCGAGGTTTAACCTCTGGCAGGATCTTCCGGAGATTCGGAGCAGTGGGGTGCTGGAGATCCTGCAGCCCGAGGAGATCAAACTGCAGGAGGTAACGGGGCGAGGGGTGGGAGCATCCTTCCAGGATGGACAGGGGTTTGCCTTCACGGATGCGGGGTGAGGCTTCCTCTGGGGGGTGAAGTTCCCTGGCTGGTTCACCAGAAGAATGACTGGCTGAGTTTTTCCACCTAGAACATGCAGGAAAATAAACATTATTTCACGGGCAACAAAAAATATCCAGGTGCCTCCTAGGACAGCTTGACTCCACTAGTGAGTGTCCACAGAATTGCTGTTTTATGAGACAGTAGCATTGCATCTTCTACACCTTCATTATTGTTGTCGGGTGTTTCCACTACACACACGAGCATGAAAGCTCTATGGGATGATGAACTCACTGTGGGTGACAGAAATCAGTTGTGTTTCTTTCCATCCACGGTCTCATCCCATAGCTTTATTTGGGGGCCGTTTGACTTTTGGGTGGGAGGGAGCTCTGAAAGAAATCCCTTGGGCTGCACCCACTTCTGAAATGGTGCAGAAATCTGGAGCCTGGGTCTCTCGCCCTTTCATCTGATGGTCCAGGCAGAATTTGACCATCAATTCAGCTGCGGCAAAACTATTGAGTTGCCTGACGGTCTGTTATTAGCGGGGAGAAATCCATCAAATATTAACAGTGACAGAAACGAGTTGCTGAGAAATCTAAGTGTTCGTTTTAGTTGAACAAAGGTTATTTGGGTATCGAGGAAAAATTTGTGGGGAAACAAGAGTATGGTCCACAGTAAGGAGAGAGAATGGTTGAGAAAAATTGACGAGGCAGGTGTGTGTTAATTATGAAATTTAAAAAGCGGGTTCAGAAGAAAAAAATGAAGAGATCTGGTTTTTTTTAAGCACTTGGTCAACCCAAATTCCGTCGTCTCTCCTCTCAGGTCCCCTCCCTCTCCCTTGCGCACACCCACGCTCCCGAGCACACTCAGGCCTGGCTCGTGCTTGTCCCAGTCACATGCAGTGTGGATCCAAGGGTCCTGTCCTCGCTTAACCCCCATTACTTCTGCACTAGATTCTGTAGAAATGTTTGCTCCAAACAGTAGACTCTATATACAGTTAATGACCAAGACTGAGATAGTTCCCGGCCGGCATCATCTAACTCCGATGGGTTCTACAATGGATTTGCTGGAAGCTTGATAAAACTTGATTTTTGAAGGGTCACCTAGGGTTCACCTGGTGTCCTGCCCTGTAGAATCAGGGAAAATTTGTTTACACTTTAACATCTCTTGTAACCTGTGAGCAATGATTTGTAAATGGCTGTGTCAAGAGTTTTTGTTTGTTTTTAATGAAACTTCTGATGTAAAACTTAGAGATAAATCTTAACAGAACTTAAAACATGATATAAACCTTTTACAACATCAGCAAAGCTAAAAGCAGAGAAAGAAGCGTCCATGTGATAAGAGGAGAGCAAACAGGAAAGCAGCAGGGAGATGAACATGGCAAACACGGGCAGAGCTCGTAACAGCACGTGCGTAAACCCGTCTGCTAAAAGTCAGAAATTCTCCAAGTGATTAGAAAACTAAATACAACTGAGGGCAAGAAAAAAAAATGCCAAAGTAAACGAAGAGTCATTTTGCATTGTTAAAAGTATACTATGCTTTGCTAAAGGTACCATTTTATTTTTGAATGTTTCAAAATTTAAAAAGTAACTCATTAATACATTTTCGTTGTTTAAAAAAATGCTAACAACACAAACGTGTCCAGGCCTTTTCCTGGGTCCTGGCCTCTCGCTGGAGGACCAGCTTTATCTCCTGATTAACCATAGCCGTATGCAAGTCTAATTTTTAAAAAATCTCTTCAATAGGACTCTGTTTAATATGCCTAATTGTAGAGTTGAGGCACTTATGAAGTCACTACGTGCAAGAGTTTTGTAGATTTTTGCAGCGTTTCCCCGCACCTTACACTTGTTTTAGCTACACCTTGTTCAGCAGCAGGTGGGTTTTTTTTTAATGTTTTTTAGCAATTTGCCTTTACTGGACTCTTCAGAGCTTTCAGCTTAGTTTTCATTAAAACAACTCCCTTTGCACTAAAAACTCATTGGTTTTTATCATTAAGTGATATAGTTATATCACAGGGACACCTGGGTTGAGTACGTTTAAGAAGGAACACAAGTGGCTGTCGGTGTACGCTCACAGCAGGAGAGGCGTTCAGGTGGCTTCCGCCCTGAGCACTCAGCGGGTCCTCTCACAGCTGGCAGGTAACAGAGACTACAGATGAATTCAGCAGCTCGGCCCAGTGGAGGCTGCTCAGGACATCTCTGTGCTCCTGTGAGACTAGAGCCGTAGGAGAGATGCCCAGAGGTGGGACTGCTGGTCAAAATTGAAGCGCATCTGAAATGGTGCTGGATACTGCCCAGTTGCCGTCCAAAAGGTGGTCCAAGCTGCCAGCAGCATGTGAGGGGCCTTGTCCCTCCCTAACCCTGCTGTCACACTTCATTGTATCTCTAACCTGCTGCATGAAAGGTCCTGTATTGTTTTAACCTGCCTGTCCTTGATGACTCGTGAACTTGAGCGTCCTTCCATATGTTCATTGGCTATTTCTATGTCTTTATCTATCAGTGGCCTCATTTGTCCTTTGCCCTTTTTTTCTGTTCGGTTGTTTATATTTATCTTTTCTATTTATAGCAGCTTTTTACACATTCTGGATATTAATTCTTTTTAATATTTTCAAATGTTTTCTCCTTCAGTATAGGACAGGAGAGGAAGTAGACTAGTGGCATAAGCAGTGGCGCCCAACTTCCTGGGTTTGATTCTCAGCTGTGCTACTTCTAAGCTGTGTGACCTTGGGCAAGGTGCTTAACTTCTCTGTGCCTCGGTTGCCTTATCTGTAAAATGGGGATAATCGTAGTACCCACCTCCCAGGCTTGTGCAGATTAAATGAGTAACACAGACAAAGAGCTAGGCACAGATCCTGGCAAAAAGCTGACACTGAAGCCTGACTTACCTTCTCACTTTGTTCTTGGTATCTTTTTTCACATAAAAACTTTTTCTCATATAAAAATCTATTTTCATTTTTATTGAAAATCTGTCAGTCATTTTATCTATTTAAACCTAATGTTCTAGAGGTTGCATTTTATGATTAGGAAGGCCTAATCCCAAGAGGTTCACTTTACAATGAAAAGGCAATAGTTGGGAACTGTTATGAACTAGACAGCTGATGAGAACAGAATCTGCAGAAGTTGCCACACACATTACACTATCCTATAGGAGCGGGTCATAGCAGGGACACAGGGAATCTGAAAAAAAAAATAGATTGATTGAAAATATTCTCAGTGAACTTTGTACTCTCTAAATCTCCACCGTCCACTCCAGTAGCCACCGGCCACATGTGGCTGTTGAACACTTAACATGGTGAGTCTAAGTTGAGATGTGCTGTATGTGCAATACAGACAGAAGATTTCAAAGACTTAGTACAAAGAAAAAGAATATAAACTATCTTATTAATAACTTTTATATTGATTAAGCATTGACATGATAATAGTTTGCATATATTAGATTAAATAAAATATTGGAAAATTTCCCATTTCCTTTTACCTTTTTAAATGTGGTTACTAGAACATTTTAATTTTTTTTTTTTTTGTCTTTTGTCTTTTTCCGTGTCCGGCAACGGATCGCAACCCTCAGTGTTGCCCCCGTACCGGACCGGGGACCGGCAACGGGATTGCAACCCTCAGCATTGCTCCGGTGCCTCGCTCAGCCAGTGAGCGGGAACCGGTCTGTATGTGGGATCCGAACCCTTGGGCGGGAGCGCCGCCGCACTTCCCAAGCGGCGCACTATCCAGTGCGCCACCGGACCGGCCCAGAACATTTTAAATTATATATGAGGCTCACATTATATTTCTGTTGGACAGCACTGCTCTAAGGAGAGGCCAAACTTTATTTTCCAGTATCCATAAACACCCCCCAAAATTGGTCGTGTATTAAGCCATAAAGAAAAGCTCAATAAATACTCATTAAAATTGTAAGGCCATAATCTCTCACTACAGTGCAGTGAAATAAGAAAATAAATATAAACACTATAAAAACCTCAAATCCGAAATGTTTAAAATGCTTCTAACCTTGGAGATGGGAAAATAAATTTTATGATTACTGACTATTCCAAAGGTAATGAGGAAGGGGCTACATTTTAAAACATACAGAATGCTGTCAAAGCTGCATTTGGATAAAAATTGACAACTTTACTTGCTTTAATTATTAAATAAGGAATAAATACAAAATTAAATGAACTCCTAAGATGTTCAGCTTGAGACATTAGGAGAAAACACACTCTTAAGGAGAACAGATAGGGTAGAGATCCGAGAAGATAAAAGTCTTAATGCGGTGAGTGATTGGGAAAATATAAGCTACCAAAAATTGACTGAAAAATTAAAATTTAAAAAACAAAAAAATATACCAGTAACCAAAAAAAATCACCTACAAAAGAGACGTTGAACCCAGATGACTCATGTTCAAAGCACGGAAGAGTTCCATGTTTCTTAAACTGGTCCATAGCAGCCCTGCTCAGTAGAACTTTCTGCAACGACAGAAATTTTCTATATCTGCAACTGCAGCAGTCACTAGCCACACGTGGCTATTGAGCATTCGAAATGTGGTTAGTGCAACTCAGGAACTAAATGTTTAATTCTATTCAATTTAACCTAACATCAATTTAAGTAGTCACGTGTTCCTACTGTGTTGGTCAGTGCAAGTCTAGAGCAGAGATCACCAAACTTTTTCTTAAAGGGCCAGATAGTAAATACTTTGGGCTTTGTGGGCCATCCTGTCTCTGTCAAACTACTCAGCTCTGCTGTCATATGTGATAGCAGCTGTGGACAATATTTAAAGAATGGCTGTGGCTGTGTTGCAGTAAAACTTTATTTACAAATACAGGTGGCCAGCTCATGAGCTGTAATTTGCTGATCCCTGGTCTAAAGAATGGAAAAGAGAGAAATACACAAATTATTTTAAGGTAGTATAATATTGATAACCAAATCTGAATATTAGAGCACATACATATACAAAAAAAAATTATAATCCACAATTATAGTTGAAGACTGTAGTTATATATATACTTAAGAACTCTTCTCTCTCAGTAATCAATAGAATTGAAGACATAAAATCAGTAAGGATATAGAAGAATTGGCAACCATCAACCAAATGGAAGTAATTAATATTTATAGAATACACCACCCAACAGCAGAGTACACACTTTTTTCAAATGCACATAGAACGTTCACCAAGATAGACCATAATACACCTAAAACTTAAAAGAATTGAAATCATACAGAGTGTGCTCTCTGACCCTAATAGAATTAAATTAGAAGTCAGTAGCATAAAGGTAACAGGACAATCTCCAAACACTTGGAAATTAAAGAACACACTTCTAAATAATCCCTGGGTCAAAGAGGAAGTCTCAAGGAAAGTTATAAATGTTTTTAAATGACTGGAAATGAATCTGCAACACACCAAAATTGGTGGGATGCAGCAAAGCAGTGTTTGGAAGGAAATGTATAGCATTATGCTTATTTAAAAAAGAAGAAAGGTCTCAAATCAATAACCTAAGTTTTCACAGTAAGAAACTAGGCAGAGTGAGAGTCAAAACCAAAGCATGCAAAAGGAAGGAAAGAATAAATATAAGAGCAGGAATCAGTACAATTGAAAATCAAAAATAATAGAGAAAATCATTGAAACCAAAAGCAAGTTCTTTGAAAAAAATCAATACAATTAATAAATCTCTACAAGACTGACAAAGAAAAAAGAGAGAATATATAAATTACCAAGAGGAGACATGACAGACCCCACAGACATTAAAAAGATAATAGAGGAATACTACGACAACTCTGCACACATAGATTTGACAACTTAAATGGAATAGACCAATTCCTCCAAGTGCAAACTACCAAAATTCATCCAAAATGAAATAGATAACCTGAATAGTCCCATAACTATTAAAAATATTGAATTCATACTTAAAACCTTTCAAAAACGTAATCTCCGGGTCTATATAGTTTCTCTGGTAAATTCTACCTGCCATTTAAAGTAGAAAAAGTACCAATTTTACCCAGTTTTTTCCAGAAAATAGAAGAAGGAACACTTTCCAACTCTTATGAGGCCAGCATCACCTGATACAAAAAACTAGAGATACTGCAAGAATGCAAAACTACAGACCAATATTCCTCATGAATATATATACAAAAATTCTCAATAAAATATTAGTGACTCAAATCCAGCAATATATACAAACATACATATATACCATGACTAAGTGGGGTTCATCCTGGGAATGCAAGGTTAGCTAAATATTTGAAAATCAATCACCATAACCCACCATATTAACAGTCTAAAGAAGAAAAAGTCTATAGTTACTATAACAATTGATGCAGAAAAACATTTGTCAAAATTCAATATTCAGTAATTATTAAAACTTTCAGCAAACTAGGAATAGAAGAGAAATTCCTTGAACTACCAAAAAACCTACAGCTAATATCATACTTAATGATGAAGGACTGAATCCTTTCTCCCTAAGATCAGAAACAAGGGAAGGATGTCTGCTCACACCAATCATATTCAACACCATACTGGAAATCCTAGCCAGTGCAATAAGGCAAGAAAAAGAAATAAAAGCATACAGATTGGAAAGGAATAAACAAAACTGTCCCTGTTCACAAATGACATGATTATCTACATTTATAAGAAACCTACAAAAAAACAAAACAAACAAACAAAAAAATCTTAGTACTAATAGTGATTTTAGCAAAGTTGCAGGATATGAGGTAAATACACAGATATCAATAATATTTCTGTATTCTATAAATGAACAATTAGAAACTGAAATTAAAATGGTCATTCCATTTACAATACCTCCCTCTAAAATGAGATATTTAGATATAAATCTAACAAAACATGTACAGGATCTCTATGCTGAAAACTACAAATCCCTGATGAAAGAAATCAAAGAAAACCTAAATAAATAAAGAGACAAGATTCAACATAGTAAAGATGTTAATTCTCTCCTCATATTAATCTATGCATTTAATGCAAATCCAGTCAAAATCCTAGGATTTTTTCGTGGCTATTGACAAAATTATCCCAAAATTATATGAAAAAGTAAGGTAACTAGAATAGAATAAACAATTTTGAAAAAGAAGAATAAAATTGGGGGAGCCATACTATCTGATTTTGAGACTTACTAAAAAATGTACAGTAATCAAGAGTGTGGTGTCCATGAATGGAGAGACATAGATCAGTGGAACAGAATAGAAAGTCCAGAAATACTCATTGACATACACAAATATGGCCAGTTGATTTTTGACAAAAGAGCAAAGGCAAATCAATGGAGAAAGGATAGTCTTTTCAACAAATATTGAACGTCGATGTTGAAACAATTGGACATAACTATGCAAAAAGGTAACCTCAACCTAAACCTCATACCTTATATAAAAATTAACTCAAAACAGATCATGGATCTGAAGTAAAATATAAAACTTTAAAACTTTTGGAAGAAAACATAGGAGAAAATCTTCATAACCTGGGGTTAGGCAAAGAGTCCTCAGATATGACACCAAAAGCAATCATGCATAAAAGAAAAAATTAGCAAATGGGACTTGATCGAAGTTAAAAACTTTTGCTCTGCAAAAGCCACTGTTAAGAGAATAAGAAGAGAAGCTACAGAGTGGGAGAAAATATTTGCAAATCACGTATCTGACGCAGGATTTGCATCCAGATTATATAGAACTCAGAACTCAACAGTAGGAAAACAACAATCCAGTTTTAAAATGGGCAAAAGACTTTAACAGATACTTCACCAGAGAAGATATACAGAAGGCAAATAAGTGCTACACACTGGCTTTTAAAAACTCTTAAAAACTGGCAATACAAGTGCCTGTACAGATGCACCGCGACTGGAACTTCCACACATTGCTGGTGGGATTACAAAAAGGCGCAGCCACTATGCACGGGAGTTGGCGGTTTCCTATGAAGTTAAACGCACACTTGCTGTCCAGCCCAGCAGCCCCACTCCTGTGCGTTTACCTACAGCAGGTTCTCAACAGTGGCACTGTTGAGAACCTGCTGTAGGTAATTCTTTGTTGTGGGGGAATCAAAATTGTCTCTAGACCTGGCTGAATGTCCCCTGGAGGCCAAAATTACTCCTGGTTAGTTAGAAACACTGCCCTAGAGAACTAAAAACTTACATTCACACAAAAAATCGTACATGGATGTGTACTCATAATTGCCAAAAACTGGAAACACAACCCAAATGTGCTTTAACAAGCAGAGGGATTAAAAAACAAAACAAAACTGGTACATCCGTTCGATGGTATACTCAGCAATAAAAAGGAACGACTTACTGATATGAACAACAGCATGAATGAATCTCAAAGGAATTTTGCAGAATGAAAGAAATCAGAGAGGTTACGTACGGTGTGACTCCATTTATATGACGTTCTGAAGAAGACCACACTGTAGTGACAGAAAACAGATCAGTGTCGCCAGGGATTAGGGGTGGAGGAGAGTGTGGCTGGAACCGGATAGCATGAGGGAGTTTTTTGGAGTGATGGACTTGCTGAGTATCCTGATGTTTAACATGTTAAAATTAATGGAGCTGTTCACCCTGAAATAAGTCTATTTTACTGTATGATACTTTAAAAAGTAAAATGTTGTCAAAAGGGTTGAATGCCAATTTATTTTTGTTTAACCTAACAAAATAAGTACTACTGCCCCCCTAATTAAAACAGAAATCTATCTCACTGTGTATTAAGGTAAAAATGTATATAAACATAAGCAAATTAAATCTGGAGAGAGATTAAACAAATAACATATATTGATTGAGTATGAATTAATGAAAGATAGTAGAATATTTGGATGGTATGGGACCAAAATGTATCATACTGATAGGCCAGAGGAGAAAAAGACACTGATCTTCAAAGAGGTTGAAAAGGAAAGTAGTACGTTTATTATCACCTAAATAAAGTTCAGAAGGATGCTTTTTGAGACTTATAAAGAATATCTCAAACCTGTAACCAAAATCATACTCAATAAAGAACTGTTGGTGGCTATGAAGGCAGGAGGCGAGGGTTGCTAACACTCTTTGCTGTGGCTCTGGGAGCTCTAGCCAGGGCAGCAGGACCAGGAAAGGAAGAAGAGAGAAAGTCGTGAAGAAACGTCCAAACCATCGTTATCTGCCCATGATAGTTGCCTGCTTAAAAAACCTGAGGGAGTCTAATAAAAGTTTGGGGTCTGATGAGGCAGTTCTGGGAGGTGGCTGGTTATGAGACAAACCTGCAAAAGTTAGTTGCTTTCATATACATCAGCAAAACCCAGATTTCAATCAGTGAGAAATCTCTTTCAATAAGAAAAAGATAAGCATCCTAAAGAAAAATGGGCAAGACACTTCACCCAGAAGTACAGGTGGCCAAAGAGCAAATGAAAAAGACCAAACTCACCAGTAATCAAAGAAGGACAAACTAAAGCAACATTATGGTACTGTCTTCTGCTTTTCAAAATGACATAAGACATATTTAAAATTTAGTGTTGGGGGAATTTTTAAACAAGGGCTCTCGAACACATCCCCAGATAGGAAGAATATAGCAGTATATGTACCCAAACTCTAGTAAGGATGTATTTGTACACTTTCTGTATTTCCATTCCTAGAAATTTATCTTGCAAAATAATCACACATGTGCACAAATATTAATTTGTTAGGATGTTCATCTCAGCAAAAACTAGGGCGAAAGTGAGGGGAAGAAACCTAAATGCTCAATGATAGGGGAACCGTTCAGTGAAACAAACATATAAACATTAAAAACAGGTTTTCAAAGAATGAAATAAGGTGAATTTTCACGATATATAATGTTTTTAAAAAGCAAAATAGAACATTACATCTATAGTAGAGTGGGCATAGGAAATATTTTTACTTTCTTTATACATGTTTGCAATTTCCAGTGGATCAAGTATTTATGTTTAAAAATAAATGAGGGTGACCTAACTGATAAGCAACATAGTTACATACTGTAATGAGTAACGTGGGCACACAGACTTTGATGTGTCTTCCTTTGAGTTTTTATAGTCTGACTTTTCATATTTATTTTAAGGAGCTTAATGTGAGCTTCTATATTGTGAATATCTGATGGTGGACACAAAACTGAGATCTTCAGATTTTATGTTCTAAATCAGTGACCCATATCAGGTCTTTTTTTCAGTATATTTACTTATCAAAGCAGGACAGGCAGCTTGTCCTGCCAGCTCAGTCTGTTGTCAGAGCATCTCTTTTTCTTTAGCTACAAAAACAGCAGGTCACAATGAATTACGGTTCACACACGGAAAACCCCCCACAATGATGGCCTTTTGGTGGGCCTAGGTCTTAATCAGCCGTGGAAGAAGCAGGATTTAAGAACAAAATGTATGTTTTCCTCCTTTTTAAGTAAAAATTAGGTAGCTGAAATTGCCAAGGGTTATTACGTAGGATTTTCTTTGTTTAGTTTTTGTTTTTAACTTGTTCTCGTTTTCCACCCTCCTTTTTGGGATGGTTTTGAGTTGCTGTTGGAGAACACAACATTTGCGAAAATGATTAGACATAGATTCAAAAGTCAGGAAGGAGGCAAGTCTAGGGTGTCCCAATGGGGGAGGACAGGGGCTTTTCTGGAAAGTGGTGAGAAGTGGCAGAGCCCAGAATTGTCCTGAAAGGAAAATAAAAAGCAAGGAGGAGGGAATATGGCTGTCGAGGCGGGACCGTCACCACTGGTGACAAAACATCCGACTGTACATGATTCTCCCCGTGCCTGAGCCTGTGTCTCAAGAAATAAAGGAGAAACTGGAGGTGCCTGGAGTAGCCACTCCTTCAGCCACTGTGGGTTGTTGTCCCCACCATATGCAGGAAACTGCCTCAGCAAAAGGGCTAGAAAAAGATGGCCTCACCGTGGTCCCTGGTCTTGGTGAGCTGGGTGTGCAGAGCCCAAAAAGTGAACAAGGAAAAGTATTTTGAGTATCTCCAGGGGAACAGGGACACACGCGTACACTCATGGGGCGGCCTGCCCAGGCTGGCATTTGGGGTGGTGGCACAGCCCCAACGTGCCCAGACAGGACTTCTGGCTTCGTTTTGCTGGGGAATGACAAGGGAGGGGACCCAGACGTGGCCCCATTCAGGCCTAAGCAGGGGATCTGCTGAGTCGTCATGTAACTCCCAGTCTGAGTCTGCCCGGGCCCTGAAATCAGATGTGTAGTTTTGTTGTTTTTCATCTGTTTTCAAACTTAGAACTTAAATGTATTTCCTTTTGTTCCCAAAAAGAAAACTGTTCATTTTAGAAGGAAATTACCTAGGGTTTTTAATATGATGGACCTATATCAAAAAATTAAATTGTGATTATTATTTTGTTTACCACCCCTCATTGAATCATATATTCATCTCTTTAAGGTAAACCTTAACAGTTCAGCGAATGAGTCCTAAATTGGGAGGCGGCAGAAGTTTTGCCCTGAGTTTTTTTTTTTTTTTTTTTTTTTTTTTTTTTTTT
>NW_007731445.1:67182-75674 GCF_000696425.1 Galeopterus variegatus | reverse complement strand
AAATTGGGGGGGGGCAGAAGTTTTGCCCTGATTTTTTTTTTTTTTTTTTTTTTGTCCTTTTTGTGACCAGTAAGGAGATCGCAACCCTTGGCATTCACCCACACTGCGCTCAGCCAGTGAGCTCACTGGCCATCCCTATATAGGATCCGAAGCTGGGTGGGAGCGCCGCTGCTCTCCCAAGCGCTGCACTCTCCCGAGTGCGCCACCGGGCCAGCCCTTGCCCTGAGTTTTAAGGCAGGCAGCAGCCAGCACCTAAAACAGCAGCCATTGCCTGTTTTATTTGATTGAGAAAGCGAGCACCAGTTACGATGTTAATGAAGCAGCAAAGTTAGTGTTTATCATCCTTTAAGTTAATCTTTTGGATAAATAATTTATGCATCTGATATAAAGTTCAAAAGAAGCAAAAGGATTTGCAATGAAAGAAAGTCTCTCCCATCACATCCCTGAGCCATTTGGTTCCCTCCCTGGACACATATTCAAGGCAAGCGTGCGTCTGCGTGTGCGTGTGTGTGTGTATGTGTGCACATGTGCACACACATGTATGTGCATGTTACAAATGGTAAACTACTGTGTACATCGGTCTATGCCTTGCTTTTTTTCACTTAGCAGAATATTCATCCTATCTTTCCATATCAATCCAAACAGAGCAAGCACGCTCATTTTTTTTTTGCAGTTTTATGGGGCTCCATTGTTTAGATCTTCCATAATTTATTTATTTATTTATTTATTTTTTAAATTTTTTTTTTTTTTGTCTTTTGTCTTTTTCCGTGTCCGGCAATGGATCGCAACCCTCAGTGTTGCCCCCGTACCAGACCGGGGACCGGCAACGGGATTGCAACCCTCGGTGCTGCTCCCGCGCCTCGCTCAGCCAGTGAGCGGGAACCGGTCTGTATGTGGGATCCGAACCCTCGGGCGGGAGCGCTGCCGCGCTTCCCAAGTGGCGCACTATCCATTGCGCCACCGGGCCGGCCCCCAAGATCTTCCATAATTTATTTAAGTGGTCCCTTGTTGATGGACATTTGCAATTAGAAATGTTGTGTATCAAGGATGCCCATTGCAGCATTATCGATAATAATGAAAGATTGAACATCTACACCATGGAATACTATGAGGATTGCTAAGTGGAATTGCTGGGTTAAGGCCTAGATGTTTTTTGATTTTGAGAAGACACTGCCTAATTGTCTTCCCTCTCTAGCCATGTGTGAGCATGCTTGTTCCCAACCACTCATATGACCCAACATGCTAGACCCAAAATGGCATTTTATTATGGTTTTTTGTTTGTTTGTTTGGCGGGGGGGTTTTTTTTCATACTTAAAATTTTTTTTTTAATTTGTTAAATTTTATGTATTTATTTTTATTGAATCATAATTGATTATACATATTTTTGGGATTCAATGCTGACAACTGTTGATCAAATCAATATTACTAGTATATATATTGTTACAAATTGTACTTATTCTTTATGCCCCTTGTCCAATCTCTCCCCATCCTCCTCTTCCTCCCCCCTCCCACCACTGACAACCCTAGATTTCTTCTCTCCCTCCGAAAGAGTAATGGTTACTCTGCTGATCTGTTTCCTAGATGATCTGTCCAATGCTGAGAGGTGTGATCAGATCCCCAATATTATCATAGAGTAGATGCTTCTTCTTTCACTCTGGAATGGGCTTTGTGGAGAGAGACATCCTCTTCTTTTCTTTATATCTGCTGGTGACTCTCCTTGTGTCAATGCACTCCAGTGGCTGGCAGACCATCTGTGTGGTGGTTGTGGCATCTAGCCACTTTCACAGCAGCCGTGGTTATAGTGGTGGCTGTGGTGGGCCACCCAATGGAGGTGATGTTTTTGGCATGCTCCTTGGTGCTGGTGGTGTGCCTGGTTGTGGGGCGTCCAGTCCCCAGCTCCATCCCTTGGGTTCCTGGGCAGGCCCAAGGCACTGGTTTGGTGTGCCTGGTTGTGGCAGAGGGGTCTGGTCCCCAGATACATGCCTCAGGTCCTCGGGCAGGCCCCCAGGCACTGGTGCCATGTGCCTGGTTGTGGGAGGGGGGGGGTCTGGTCCCTGGCTCCATACCTCAAGTCCCCAGGCAGGCCCAAGGTGCTGGTGTGGTGTGCCTGGTTGGGGAGGGGGTCCAGTCCCTGGCTCCTTGCCCTGGGCCTCTGGGCAGGCCCCAAGGCACTGGCATGGTGTGCCTGGTTGTAGGAGGGGGCTCCATCCTCAGATCCATGCCTCAGGTCCCTGGGCAGACTGAGGCACTAGTGGTGTGTCTGAGCTGGAACTAACTTTTTTGTCTTTTGCTTACTTCTAAAATGGGTTAACTTCCTGTGGGGACCAGGACTCGAGCCCTGTGGTTGAACTAAATTGGGGCTTTGCTGCTGCTTCCATAGGGAAGGCTTTTTGTGCAGCCCAGGTTATAATGGTTGACTTTATAGGTACTTCCAGCTCTCCAGAGACTTGGTGCACCTGGGTTGTGTAGAAACTGATCTGGGCCTGAGTCTTTTCATCAAATTGCACCCCATGCAATTCTATATTCCTGACCAGTCTCCTCTGAGTCCTGTGCGGACAGGGGGGCAGATCAGCTGTCCTTGCTGTGCCCCAGTGCTCCCCTAGTGGGCCCATCTCTCCCACTGCCTGTGCTCCAAACACTTCCCATGGGACAGGCCCTATGCTGGTCCCTTGCGATGACTCACCGGCCTCTGAGTGGCCCCATTTTGTCAGTTGTTCTGACTCCTCGCTCTTGCATGGGTCCACAGGAACCCTATTAGTGATCTTGCTGTCCTGGAGGCCACCAGGGCCCTCTTCTCCCCTGCCGCCTCCAAGCAACTCCATTTGAAGGGCACAGCTGCGGCTTCTCCTGGCTCCTGCTCCGTGTGCTCAGCAGCTCCAGCCTTAAAGCAGCAGCAGCACGAAATGATCAGAGCAGTTTTTTCTTTCCCTCACTGTAGTTTCTCCCACCTTCATGAACTCTATAGGTCTCTCCTCCTCTTCCCCTGAGCTCCAGTGGCCCCAGCTTGGCTGTCATTGCTTTTTTGTTTGGTTGTAAATTAGTTGATTTTTGGCAGAGAGGGACACTGGGGACCGTCTATTCTGCCATCTTGACCGGAACTCCAGGTGTACTTTACCACTTATAGGAGGCAGGCTGCTTCAGAAAGTTGCAGCCTCCTTGCTTAAGAAGTAAGTATTTAGGCAGAGTCAGAAAGAGACTTGTAAAAGATTCTCTAGCTCTGGATGAAGCTAGATTCTATTCCCAAAGGCTCTGCCAACTCTGAATCATGTGATCTTATAATCCTTATGTATAGGCTGGGTCACATAGGCTCCTAGTAAAATGTGGTCACAAAAGTTAGTTAATGGTGGACCAGTGTGGTTGAAGATATAATTAAAGAGCTTCAAGAATAGATAACGGAAGAGGGGGAAAGAGAGACTAGTTGGCAGAATAAAACCTCCTGTGTCCTAAATCTACAGAAATCCACAGAGGTGCAGAATTGCAAAATCAGTCCGTAAGTAACAAGGTGGCCAAAAGAGATTGGCTTCTCTTCTGCCAGAGAGCAGGAGGACAGATTAATGCTCTCTGTGGCTTCTTCCACCATGAATTTGCCACTTCCTTCTCTGGCCCAAAGCTGTTTATTTCTGCATCGTCTGTTTTTGCCTCTGTCGGAATCTGCTTTTTGACAAACACCTGTTCTGGTGACCAGCGAGGAGCCATGCCGAGAAACGCTGATGTTTTCCCCCTTTTTGCCTGGCTATCTCTTCTTAGCTCTTTGATTCAGCCCCTTCCAGTAGGATTGTGTGTCTGGCCCAGAGGATGAGGAGGGACGAAGTTCTTGGAGCTGGGTGGGAGATCAGGTGGTGTCTTAGAACAGAATACCACAGACTGGGTGCCTTAAAGAACGGAAATTCATTTTTTCACAGTTCTGGAGCCTGGAAGTTGACAAGGTACCAGCAGGGCTGGTTTTTGGGGAGGCCTCTCTCCCTGGCTTGTGGACAGCCGCCTTCTCCCTGTGTCTTCACGTGGCCTTCCCTCTGTGCTCACTCCTTGTGTCTCTTCCTCTTCTTATAAGGACACTAGTCCTGTTCATTACAATTAGGGCCCCACCCTTATGACCTCATTTAACCTTAATTACCTCCTTAAAGGCCCTGTCTGCAAATACAGTCACACTGGGGGCTAAGGTTTCAACATATGAATTTGGGGAGGACACTGTTCCATCCACAACTGGTGGGGAAGCCCAGGCTACCTGAGATCCATTATGTCTACCCATGGGGGGCTCAGATGGGAGCTCAGACCAGGGAACTTTGGATAATCTGTCATCTGGGAAGATGCTGGCACTCAGGCAGGTGTGAAGGGGCTTCCAGGGACCTTTGCGGGGAGGGGATGCTTGTTTCCTGGCTGTGAGGAAGTTGGTGGCAGCCGGTGAACTAGGTACTCCAGTCTGTGTTCTGTGGCCTTTGGCTGTGACCCCCACAGTGGTCACCCTGGTGACTTAGGTCACACAACAGCATTGTAATGTATCAAAGTTCACAGCATCAAGGACAGCAATGATTTGTTAACATGGAGGTCGGGGAAGCCGAAAACCAATCCAAATCCGGGTAGAATGCACGACTGGGGTAGCTCCATAGAGATCCCTGGAATATGAGAAGGAGACAGTGTAGGTAAAGCACGAGGCAGGGAAACTGTTCAGCCTTGAGCCTGCTGGTGACGAAGAATGAAGGATTGATGCACAAGGGAATGCAGGAGCAGGAAGCGGAGGACGGATGAGGCGAGCGTGGCTGGCTGAACGGTGAGGACCCACGTTTGACGGTAAACACAGGCAAGCTGAATTGTCTTAAATAATGGGGAATTATGGGTGGGTAAACTGAGTTTTAAATGTCACCTCCCAGGACAGGCCACCATTAGTGAAGGCAATGCCCAGACGCTGGATCAATCATGATCTGGAACATGTCAGGTGCTCTGAGCCGGGCCGGGCTCCAGGCTGAGCACGTTTTCCTCGTGTACCTCTCTTCCCAGCAACACCCCGATGAGATGGGCAGCATTGTTTCCATTTTGCACACATGGAAACCAAGGCTTAGCGGGTTTAAGCAATTCTCTCTGATTTGCCACAGCCTTTGCCATTCTGTTTCTCGGCAGCTCATGGTGGACACCAGGCATGTCATAGCCCTCCCTGATTGCAGAACCACTGGGCTGGCCCCACTGCAGAAACGTCTAGGGCTGACCGGATTTCACCCTTGGCAGAGACTGCAGGGCGGGAAGGGGCTCAGTGGTAGCAGTGCGAGAAGACAGCAAGTGTAACGTGACTACCGGCAGATATCAAGTGCAATGGTCAGGCCCTAATAGCGCCACTCAGAGATCGCGCTGCCATTCCTAAGATCTGGGCCGGTGTGAGTGTTCCCTGAGGACACCAGCCCTGTGCATGCGCCTGGCAGCAGGACCCACGGGACCACCGCCAGCCCGGCCCAGAACAGCACGTGTGGGGCAGGTGCTGGCTCCGTGCGGGAGGGGTTCTTGGTGGCCGTGACACACACTCACGTGTGTGATCACACTCAGCACAGCCACTCCTCCGCCACACACAGTCCACGTACATACACTCATTCACACTTACGCCACACTCATTCACAGTACACACACACACACTCACAAACATGTGCTCCCGGCCCACCTGTTCCACAGCATTTCTTGCCACCCAGCCTCAGGCGGCACCCACGCAGGTGGACTCTGTCCCCACAGGGCACGCAGTGCCTAGATGGGGCCTGGCCCTCAGCAGGCACCCTGTGCACACTTGTCAGGGGACAGTATGGCATGAGTGAAGGGACGGGGAGCGAGCAGAGCCTGGGCCCCTCGTCAGCTCTCCACCACCGTGCAAGGCTGAGTGGCTGAGTGAGAATAAGATTGATACAGAAAAGACAGCCATGCTGATGTGGCCAATAATTTGACGTATAAAATGAACACACGCCTGGAAAACTAGAATTCGCAGATGACTAATCGCCCATAAGTGGATGGGAGGAGGGGGGTTGTGGTGAACAGGTTCAGCCGGTGGCAGTTGGCAGTGGGCAGGCCAGGGCCTTGTGTGTCATCCCCGACAGGGCCGGCCTGCCTTGCCGGCAGACCCTGACCTCCTGTCCTCCTGGACATTGGTCAGGGAATCTGGGTGAAACCGAGCCCGGGTGGCACTTACCATGGATCCCCAGGTGTCTAACAGGCGTCCTTCAGACCTGCCTTTCTCTGTGATGCCGCATTTGGGGCGTGGTGGCTTTTCCCCTTGAATCTGTAACACTCACTTGTTTTGTGAGTTACATTTGCTTGGCATTTGTGAGCTGTAATGACTTGACGTTTTCTTATGAAACTTAAATTTAGCAGCAGGAAAGTGAGTTCATAGCAGCATCTGTAGCAGAGAAGCTTCTGGGAAACTTACCGCCCCATGCAGCCTCGCATTCACCAGGCTGGGCTGAGGCCACTGGTCGGTCAGCGCCGGGCACTGGAGTTCTGCTCCTAGCGAATGATGTGTTTTGTGTGGCTTCTTATGTTTAGGTAAACTAGGCCGTCGTGACTTGGGACGATTACAGACAGGCCACGTGCTCCTTTTGGTGTTCATCTCTGTCACTGTCTCGAGTCAGGTGCAGGTACTGGGGGCCAAGTAGGCCCTCCCCTGGCTGTGGTGGGTGGTGGCCCAAGGTCTGTAATAGGCAGTTCACCCCTGGAGTGATGTTGGTGGGAACTTTCTCACCATTGCTGGACAGATATATGCTATAAGGCATCCCCAACTTACAAATACGCTCCTTATTTCAAAGCCAGGCTGGCTGTTTGGCAGAGTTTTTCAGGGAAGCAGCAGTGACAGCTCCTGGCAGGCATCCCAGCTGCAAATGCCCAGTTAACATCCCCTGCACTTGGCCCTTGGCCAGCACAGTAGGGGTGGGGTAATGGCAGCACCTCTGCTCTTCCACCATCGAGCCAACGGACTCTGGGGACAGTACATCACCTCTCCCACTGCTCTCTTTGGTGAAACAAGAGCTTCTCTTTGCCCTTCCTGGGGACTTGTGAGGATCAGAGACAGCCTGCGGGGCCCCGCTTTGCCCCAGGGCCTGCCGTGTCTGGGAACAGATGCTAGTCCCTCCTGCCCTTCCTGACCCCTGGAGCTCAGCTTTCATTGCCAGAGCCTTGAGCCCTGGAGGGGTTCTTGAGCCTGGTGGGACATTTGGGGATGGGAGAGTGAGAGGTGGGGTGGGCAGGGCCCTGGGGGAGGTCCCTCCCTCCTCTGTCCAGCTGTAGCACTTTCTGAGGACTGCCATAATAACAAATTACCACAAGCTGGGTGGCTTAGAATGACAGAAATTGATTCTCCCACAGCTGTGGAGGCCAGAAGCCTGAAACCTAGGTGTGGGCAGGGCTGTGCTCCGTCGGAAGGCTCTAGCAGACCGTCCTTCTTGCCTCTTCCAGCTTGTGGTGGCTGCAGGCTTTCCTTGGCTTGTGGCTGCATCTCTTCCCTGTGTATCTGGGCCAAATCTCCTCTGTCTCTCTCTTATAGAGATGCACCCTGAATCCAAGGCCACCCTAAATCCAGGGTGATCTCATCTCGAGTCCTTAACTTAATTACACCTGCAAAGACCTTTCTTCTGAATAAGGCCACATTCTCAGGCACGGGGGTTAGGACATGGGCAGAGCTTTTGTGGGGGCCACAATTCAACCCACTACACTGTCCCTTCTAGGAAGCCACAGTGGGACCTGAACCAGCCCTAGGTTGAGGAACATTGCAGGGTGATGGGGAAGAAGGTGGGGATGGTCCCAGGCTGGTCTCAGAAAGGGTCATAGGCGCTGATTTGTAAGCAAGGAAGGACCTTTGCGCGATGACACTGGCAAGAATAGAGCTTCCACTAGTTTGCTGTGTTCTTAGGCCCAGGAATCGGTCAATAACCATGACACAGAATAGAGCTGTCTCCAAAAAGTTTATTAGATTATGGGTTTTGTTCTCTCTTTTTCAAATTGAAAATTGCTGTATTCATTACATTATGAAATCAGACCATAAGTGAAATGATATATGCTCGTGTTTAAATTTTCAGACCATTCAAAGGTAGAAAGAATTAAAGTTTACCAGGTTCCACCCCCTGCAGATGCCTGTGGTTGACACTGTGGGCTCTTCCCTTCCAGACGGTTTCCTAGTCCCTCTACCTGCTGATTTCTGCCCCCATGAACGTGGGCCCACATCACCCTCGCAGCTGTCGGGCTCCGTTGGGCGGCTGGGACCCTATGCTTCCACCTTTTCCCACGCTTACCTCTTAGGTCATCTGCAGTTGTCAGTATGGTGACCAGGAGAGCGCTCTTTTCAAGGAGGCTTAGTTTGCTCTGTAGGAAGAGCGGCAGCAGCTGCTGTGCCACTGCTGGCAGATGTATGGGGTAGTGCTCCCCGCTGCCAGCACACAGCCCCCCAACACACCCCCACCGCCGCTCGCTGCCCCCTAACACCCCCTCCCCCCCCCCCGCCCCCCCCCCCCCCCCCGCCCCCCCCCCCCCCC
>NW_007731445.1:57211-66410 GCF_000696425.1 Galeopterus variegatus | reverse complement strand
TCGCTGCCCCCCAACACCCCCTCACCGCCGCTCGCTGCCCCCCTCACCGCCGCTCGCTGTCCCCCAACACCCCCTCACCGCCGCTCGCTGCCCCCCTCACCGCCGCTCGCTGTCCCCCAACACCCCCTCACCGCCGCTCGCTGCCCCCCTCACCGCCGCTCGCTGTCCCCCAACACCCCCTCACCGCCGCTCGCTGCCCCCCTCACCGCCGCTCGCTGTCCCCCAACACCCCCTCACCGCCGCTCGCTGCCCCCCTCACCGCCGCTCGCTGTCCCCCAACACCCCCTCACCGCCGCTCGCTGCCCCCCTCACCGCCGCTCGCTGTCCCCCAACACCCCCTCACCGCCGCTCGCTGCCCCCCTCACCGCCGCTCGCTGTCCCCCAACACCCCCTCACCGCCGCTCGCTGCCCCCCGCACATCCGCCACCCAGGCCCCAGCAGCAGCTCTGTTTGCCAAGGACGCAGCTGAAGCCAGCCTGGACGTGAGTGTCCAGGCACTGACCACCGGTCCCCTCTTGCCGTTTTGCCTGTCTCCCTGCCACAGGCCATGTTTGAGCTGGTGACCTCCGAGGCCTCCTACTACAAGAGCCTGAACCTGCTGGTGTCTCACTTCATGGAGAACGAGCGGCTGAAGAAGATCCTGCACCCGTCCGAGGCACACATCCTCTTCTCCAACGTCCTGGATGTCATGGCCGTCAGCGAGCGGTGAGGACACTGGGACAGACTTTCCCTTGGACCCCTGCTTCTCCATGCCTGGGGCATGGCTGGAGCTGGTAACAAGGGCTCCTTGCACTGGCTTCTCTACTTTTGTATGTTTGGGATTTTCCATAACAAAATATTAAAAAATGAAGACAGAAATCCAAAGATCTACACCCCCTCCTAGGACGGCAGCAGTCGCGTCCCCCAGAGCCTGGTGCTGCAAGTGTCCCACAAGGAGCTGTGAGCTGGAGAACTCTGTCACCGGGGGTCGGAGCCACACTGAGTCAGACCCTCTTATGCAGAAAACCCGCGGCTCCACCAGTCAGGCAGGTCTGCCGTGGGCCTCGTGACCCAGCCCAAGGGCATCCCTGGAAGCTCCTCACCATCCTGCTGTCCTAAAGCCCTGGCCTGGCGCATGCAGAGCCCCGAGGGCTTCTGTGGGCCCGTGCAGAGTGCAGTCTCGGATTCGTGCTTTCTCTCCTCTTGGAGTGTGTTTGCGATAGTCTGTGGTTGTGGGAACTGTGCTCATAGCTGGGCCTGTGCAGAGGATGGGATGAGCATTAAGTGGACAACTAGATGTCTATTTATTAATTCTTGCCAAGAAGAAGCAAGCTCCAGTCATGTTGCTCAGATAAAAGGTCCATTTACCATTTTCACTGTAGGCTGTGGAGTTCTGCAGCTAAAGGCAACGTGGGGATCAGCTGTGCCAACCCTGGTGCAGATGTGAGACCGAGACGTGGCAGAGGGCAGCTCTCTCTGAGCAGTAGTGTCTGCTTGACATCACATGTGGCATCCTGGGAGCTGGTCATTCTCTGTGTCCCCCAAGTGGGTCCCCCTCCTTGCTGACACCCCATTCTTACATTTGCAGCCCCTCCACCCCCTTGTGGCAGCCCAGTCCGGTGGGATCAGGAGGTAATAGCTGACTGAGGCCAGAGTAGCCAAGGAGACCCCTGGGCCTCCACTGCTGCACTTTTTATTTATGTATTTCTTTATGTCTCATTATGGAAAATTCCAGACATGTAGAAGTAGAGATGCTGCATAAGGAGCCCCATGTGCTGGTCACCAGCTTTAGCAGTGATCAGCAGGGGGGCCACTGCAGGGTAACCCGGTCCCCACCCCTCCCACCACGGAGGAGACCGTTCTGAAGCAAATCCTCAACATTATATTTCATCCTCCAACCCATTGCTGTGTCCCTAAAAGATAAGATCCACCTAAAAAGTAATAATAAATCCTTGACGTCACCGAGCCTGCGGCCGGTGCCCCACTGCGCTGCCGATGCCCCTCCTGGGCTGGTGCTGTGTGCGGTGAGACGTTCCCGACTCTGCCACCCAGGCCCCTCACCGCAAACCACGACCTCTTGCAGGTTCCTCTTGGAGCTGGAGCATCGGATGGAAGAGAACATTGTCCTCTCTGATGTGTGCGACATCGTGTACCGTTACGCGGCCGACCACTTCTCCGTCTACATCACCTACGTCAGCAACCAGACCTACCAGGAGAGGACCTACAAGCAGCTGCTGTGAGTGCCCTGCGGGCTGGGGCGGTGCGAGGCCCGGCCCCAAATGCTCCTCGGCGACACTGGCTGTGCCTGGCAGGTGCCTCTTTGTCCTGGACTTCTGCTTTCCCAGGGTCCAGACGGGCTCCAGAAGTTGGCCAGGCTGGTGACAATATCAAAACCCAGCATGTTCCAGGGCCTTTTGCTGTCACTAGAGACACGTTAACCCAGCAGGACCCCAAGAGAGTCAGTTGTAGCGCCCCCTGGCCCTGTGTCCAGACTGTGAGGTCAGCAGACTGTGAGGTCAAAAGGACAGTACAAGGCCCAGGACATGAGAAAGGTGGGTTTGAGCTGCCACCAGGGCAAGGATAGGCGGGAAGCAGTCTCTCTGGTGGTTTTCCAGCAACGCCCTTGAGTTTACTGCTAATCTGCCCATTTCATAAACTTGCTGTGGGGTTTTGACTGGGTTTAACCACAGGGATGTTCTAGGCTCATTCCGAGTGGTAAATCTGGGTATCACACTTCCCGGGCTTTTCTATGAAGCCATGTGGTCAGCTGTGGACATCTTAAAGCTTCAGTATCCGGGCGTTTGAGTGTTTTACAGTCGGTGTTTGGCAACCGGAACTTGGGGCTGGCTGGTTAGCTCAGCTGGCTAGAGTGCAGCATTTTAACACCAAGGTCATGGGTTTGGATCCCCGTACTGGCCAGCCACCAAAAAAGAGAAAGAAAAGTGGAATTCTGGGGGATCCGGATGGTAATTTTGAGGGTAAACATTGAGAAGACAAGCGTCGAGGAGAAAGGAATCTATACATCGCAGCCCCCAGGAGTCCTTGGGTGTGGCCCTTCACCGTGCCGTGTGAGTGCAGGTCACTGAGGCCTGAGCACCAGGCTGAGTGCACCCGTCCCCAACACCGTGCAGCCAGGGCCCGCAGTGGGTCACCAACCGTGGTTCTCCCTGACCCTTGTCAGCACTGCGGATGCGACCACTGCGAGGCCCACCTGCGGAAGGAGCTCGTGGCCTGGGGCTTGCTGCTGCTCCTGTCACTGCATGGGCTTACCTTGCCACGGGTTCCTGCTGGGTGAAATCATTGAACTGTGCGTCCAATCCACAGACTTGGCCACACAGGAATTCTTGCCGTCCCACACAGCATAGTTGGCTAGGACTTCACGGGCCAGGCATGGGAAGCCACTGATGCTATTTGACCTGTACCTGAACAGTTTATTTTCAGTAGACAGAAAGAAGTGGATGCATGTTCCTTGCCCATGGGCTGTCCCCTTCCTAGGAGATGGTGACAGGAGGAAGCACCTCTCACCCACGCTCCTACGAGCCGAGAGACCGACTGTGTCTGTCATGATGCATGACAGATGCGTGTCTGTGTTCGCAGCCAGGAGAAGGCAGCCTTCCGGGAGCTGGTCGCCCAGCTGGAGCTCGACCCCAAGTGCAAGGGGCTGCCCTTTTCCTCCTTCCTCATCCTGCCTTTCCAGAGGATCACGCGCCTCAAGCTGCTCGTCCAGGTACCGTCTCTGCCCTCACGCCGCCGGGGCTGCACCCACCTCTCTCGCTCCGCATCGTTTCCTCTGTTCATTCTGGGCTCTGCTGGCTTCCTAGGAAGTCCATTCGTTCCGCACATCCTAATTAAGCTCCTCCTGTGTGACAAGCACATTCCCGGGCACTGGGGGCTCAGGCCCTGTCCCAGGGAGCCACATTGTGGAGGGGAGAGACCAACACACACACACAACGAGGAAGTGGTCATGGCTGTGAGGACAGTGAAATGGGTGACACAATAGGGGATGACCACACCTTCGCTGCCAGTCATGGGTGGGGGTGTTAAGAGAGACAAATGACATGTGAGTGGAGATGGCTGACACAGAGGAGCCAGCTGGGTGATGATCTGGAGGAAAGAGCATCCAGTGTAGAGAGAACCGCTTGTGCAAAGGCCCTGGGGCAGCAAGGTTCACGGACAGGAAGGCCAGTGGTGAGCAAGGGCATGTGATGGGACTGAGTGTGGAGCTGTGGACAGAGGCAGAGCCAGGAGACCTGGGGGACAGGGAAGACATCGGGTTCTATCCTCAGCATGAGAGGAGTCACCTGGTCTGACTGACATTTGTGAGAGTTCAGTGTGGCTGCCGTGGGGAGTGAGGGCAGGACTGGAAATGGGAGAAGGGGGTACACTTGGCCCGGGTGGGGTGGGGGAGTGGGTGGCGACCCCGGAGAGAAATCAGTGGCTCAGTGACAGGAGGGAGGAAGCCGCAGCAGAGCAAGTCCTCGGCTCTTGGCTTGAGAGGCACGTGCTGAGATGGGGAAGACCAGGCGGGAGGGTCAGGGTCAGGGTGGAGCTAGGGGAGCTGGAGATGACTTTGAGCTGTTGAATATCCAAGTCCAGAGTGAGGGGGAGTTGAGCAGGAGCTCTTGGCATCTAGGTGCTGTTTAGTGGAAGCGACTGCCCAGGAAGGAGAGAAAGGGCCCCGAGACCAAGCGCTGGGACGCAGCCGAGCCAAGAAGAATCAGCAGGGAGGGGAACCTGCGAGACGGGATTGGCTGGGAAGGGCGACTCCTCCCAGGCCAAGCTAGGCAGGTCAAGTGTCCCCTGCCTGACAAGTGCTGGCACAAATGTGTCCACATCCTGAGCAGGGGGAGGCCACTGGCAACCGAACAGATGAATGTGCCTCTGAGGGGATCAATCCGAGATGGTGACCTGGGAGCCACAGTTAAGGGAGGCCAGAGGTCAGGCAGGTGGGAGGCCAAAGTGCAAGGGGCAGCTAGCTCCAAAAGCTGCAGTGTTAACGACGGAGGCCCGAGCCCAGGGAGGAAAGGGCTCACGAGCATGAGACCAAAGAAACAAGTGTCGGAAGGAGCCCCTCCATGCCCCCCCAGGGGAAACGGGAGACGACAGTGCGGGAAACTTACTGAGGATGAACCCAGATCATATAAGACACCAGTGAATAAAGGACTTACATGTGAATTTGTTTTTTAACTTGGAAAAACTGAAACAGAAGATAGTAACATTTTCTAATGATACAGAGGGTAAAAAAATTTTAGAAATTTTATAGGAAAAGAGCACATATGGATATATAAAAATCTTAACTTTTGTAAGATGAGAACCAGCAAAACTAAGATTCAACCGTATCTAAACGACATTGTTAGGAAGTCAGTGGAGTGGAGGTGGGCTTGGAGGGGACCTAGGGAAGGGCTCAGAGGAAGTGTGTTTTAGGGGTGGGGCGGGTACCACATAGAACGCATGTCACTGCATCAGGCAGGGTCCTGGGGGACATGCCTGAGATGAGGCTGGTGTGGGGGAGGCAAGCGCCAGGCTAAAGAGCCCACACGTCCTCTGTTTGAGGCCACCAATGTGACCTGGTTAGATGGAACTTTCATTCCCATGAGAAAAGATGCTGTTCGGCTGTGAGATGGGTCTGGAAGTAGGGGGACAGTTAATGACAGGGTCTGGTGACCAGCCACGTGTCTGAGGGAGAAGCAGGGAGGCATCTGCGATAACTCCATGTCTCTGGCTTGGCTGCCAGGCAGAGGTGGGCAGGTAACCACAGAGGAGGTCTGGGCTGATGTGCGGAGTCCCCTGGGACCTTTGGGATGCCCATTGCACCACGTAGCAGCCGCGACAACAGGTGGATGGTGCTTAGATGCACCCAAACCTCCTTACGGGACAAAAGAAGATCAAAAAAATGTGGGCATGGTGAGGATTGCTAGGCAGAAACCATGTAAAGTTTAGGGAGCAATGAAAAATTGTAATTTATAGGTGAGAACAGTTTGTAAAAAATTGAGCAATTGGAAAAAAAGACATTTTTATTGATAAGACCAGTTAACAAAGCCTCAGGGCCATTGCAACTTGGCTTCACATGACAATCCTAGAAGGGAGCCCGTGGTGCCCATCCATCTCATAAGCATTTAGCTCCCCTTGGGGACAGGGCTGGCCCCAACCGAGCATGATGGTTCCCTCACAGCTGGACGCTGCCCCTTCCTGCCAGTTGCCTCTTGTACTTTGATCTTTGTTGTGCTGTGAGGTCTGGCGCTCCGGTTTGAGATGAAGTAGAGACTGTGATGGCCCTCGTGTCTGTCCTCATGGGAGACTCTCACATGTCGTTCTCATTTGGAGCCTGGCAAGATTTGGGGTCAGGGCGCTTGATTGCTGGCCTGGTTGAGGCTCTCTGACCCTCTGTCCATCATGTGAGGCCCTGAGTACATGTGGTGCGGTGGCATGAGGCTGTCTGGACTGGTGCAGCAGGGAGGCCACCACGTCAGAGGGGCCAAGGGAGGGGAGGAGAGGTGATAAAAATGGAAACTAATGCAGCCTTTCGCCTGGTAGAACATCCTGAAGAGGGTGGAGGAAAGGTCTGAGCGTGAGTGCACTGCCTTGGACGCCCACAAGGAGCTGGAGATGGTGAGTGTGCCTCCTCTCTCTGCGTGTCCCCACAAACTGCCTTCCTCAGCCAGACCCACCTGCCCCATCCTGCTCCCTCGTTGCTTGGTGTGTCTTTAGAAAACACACATTCACTTTAAGATTTGCTTTTGCAATCAAGAAAGTCACTGGGGCTAAATAAGATGTCGGGTGTGGTTTGAGCAGAGCCTTCTTCACCCCCCACCCCAGCCCCCTCTGTTAGTGCCTGGGGGTGGATGTTGGGGCAGCAGCCTGGCACTGGAGGGGGCACTCTGTCCCCATGTGGAGCACTGCTGCCATCCACAGGCCCCATCACTCATCAGCCGCCTCGGGCCACTCATCGCAGGTGTCTGGAGCCCACTCAGACCCCACACTTGTCTTTGCCTGTTTCCCCGTGTCAGAAGCAGTCTCTCTTTTCTCCTGTGAGGTACGTCGAGGCTGCTTCCTGCTCTTCTTGTGCCCGGATGTAGCTCTTTGCCCCGAACCCCATCCCTCTACGCCTCTCTCCCTGGTCCCTCGAGATCCATGTTCCGTATGTTTCTCTGTGAGAGGATTCACCGACGCTGCCTGAGAGCCCTGGGCTTTTCTGGCCCAGCAGTGGAGGAACCATGTCCTGATCCTCAGAGAGAGATGGTTCCTCTTGGACTTTTCAAGCGGACCAAGGGTCTTTCGGGAGGGGTCGGTGAACACATTTCCGTGCTCGTATGTTCTTAAGGTGCTGTCTTAGGTGTGTGGCTCCTGGTGTCAGCTGGACCTGAGAGCCAGGTTTTGGCAGCTGTGCTGGAGTGACTCCGAATGCTAGTGGGCCCATGTAGTAGAGAGCAGGGTCCTTCCCACCCTTGTGTCACCCAGCAGCAGGAGCTTAGTAAGAGGAAACCATCCTCGGCAGGCATTGGAGGGGTTCTAAACCACACTGAGCCACGAGGACTTCTTAACTTAATGTCATCGTTTCCCCTCTTGGGCCTCATGTCCCTTACCCAGACCAGTCGGCCACCGAAGTCTTTCTGGCAGTGATAGCCTTTGAATATTGGGGAGAACGGCACTGCCATCCCATGCCTAGTTGGGGAGATGCTGGAGCCTCAAGCAGGCTGCTCGGGGAGGCTCAGCACCTGCGAGCCGGGCAGCACCTCTCGGGACTTCCTGCCCACCCAGTTGATGGATGTTCAGTCTGATGAGTTTTTCTCATTCTAAACAACACCGCAGGGGACATCCTCACACATACTTCTTTGGGCGCTGTACTCACAAATGTCGACCGACTGCCTGCGGCGGGCCAGGCTCTGTCCTGGACACCTGTGAGACAGTGCAGAAGTTTGTTTCTACGGAATGAGTCCCTAGAAGTCTCAGGAAATGGTATTCCTAGGCCTCTTGGTACCTGGGTTGCCTCCCAGGAGGGTGGGATAGTCCGCAGGACCCCACAGCGTGCGGGAGTCCAGCCTAGAGCCTGCCGGTCTGCCTCCCGGCCTGACCGACAGGAGAGGATGTCGTCTCGTGCGTGCTTTCTGGAGTTGGCTTCCTAGCAACTTTCTCCAGCACAGCTGCCAGTCTTCCCGCTTGTCTTTGTTCCAGAAGGTGCTATAGGAAGGAGCCCGGGCAAAGCGCCTGGTCACTCTGCGCTGTGGGGCCTGAGTGAGGGGAGGCAGTGGCCACGGACAGCTGGCTGGGTGGCCTGACGTGCCATCCTTCTTGTCCCAGGTGGTGAAGGCATGCAATGAGGGCGTCAGGAAGATGAGCCGCACGGAGCAGATGATCAGCATTCAGAAGAAGATGGAGTTTAAGATCAAGGTGAGCCCGCAAGATGAGGGTGAGCCTGCGCCCAGCCCTGACCCTGCCACAGTGGCCGAGACAGCCCAGCCTAGCTGGCCTGGAGCGGTGGCCACTGCTCAGCTCACCTGCCCCCTCGACCCCCCCAGCTGAAGCCCCCAGTCATCCTGCTCTGTCACGCTGGCCAGACCTGGAGATGGGTGTGCAGGGCCTGGAGCTGCGGCACAGGTGTGAATCCTGCTCTCACTAACTGGCTGTGTGACCACGAGCGGGCGGTTTACCTGAAGTGTGTGTCAAAAACGACTCCAGAGGTTCTCAGATCTGGAGGAATTGGAAGTTACCAACCTTCCCCCCAAGCTTTGCATAAAACTTCAGGCACTAGTGTGCCCCAAGGCCCCGGGGCCTGGGTTTCTGGTGACTTGAGCACATTGGCACATTGGGACCACCTAGGATCCCCTTCTTTCCTGTCCCCTGTCACCGTGGCCCTCCTTTGATTCTGCAGGATGTGCTTGGCAGGGGTGATGATGGCAGCAGCCACCCTTACAGGCACACACACAGACACAGGCACACACACACACACAGGATAGGAGGCCCACACACATCACACACAGACACAGGCACACACACACACACAGGACAGGAGGCCCACACACATCACACACAGACACAAGCACACACACACACACAGGATAGGAGGCCCACACACATCACACACAGACACAGGCACACACACACACACGACAGGATGCCCACACACATCACACACAGACACAGGCACACACACACACACAGGACAGGAGGCCCACACACA
The DNA here is from genome assembly GCF_000696425.1 of Galeopterus variegatus. NCBI lineage: Eukaryota > Metazoa > Chordata > Mammalia > Dermoptera > Cynocephalidae > Galeopterus > Galeopterus variegatus. The sequence goes on along the minus strand of NW_007731445.1, from coordinate 57,253 downwards.
TCACACACAGACACAGGCACACACACACACACAGGACAGGAG
>NW_007731445.1:0-56096 GCF_000696425.1 Galeopterus variegatus | reverse complement strand
ACACAGGACACGATGCCCACACACATCACACACAGACACAGGCACACACACACACAGGACATGATGCCCACACACATCACACACAGACACAGACGCACACACACACACACACATCACACACAGACACAGGCACACACACACATCACACACAGACACAGGCGCGCACACACACACATTACACACAGATGCCCACACACATCACACACAGACACAGGCACACACACATACACACAGGACAGGACACACACACACATCACACACAGACACAGGCACACACACACACATCACACACACACAGACACAGGCACACACACACACAGGACAGGATGCCCACACACATCACACACACACACGCGCGCACACAGGACCGGATGCCCACACACAGGGACACACTGAAACATAGGCACAAGCTCCTATGTCGAGAAGCCCATGTGGCTACATATGCACCACACACACACGCACACACAGACACAGGCACGCATGCACACATACGTACAACACACGTGTGTACAGAGACTCACACACTGGCATACACACTCTCACGCCGTTTCCCGCGTCTCTCCAGGACTCGTGCGTTCATCCTCCCACCGGGGCTGTGTGTGCCCGGCGCTGGGCAGGCAGCAGGGATCACGACAAAGCCAGCGCAGTCCTCACACGCTGCTGCTCATCATATTCCTCGAGTGGGGGGACTCGGGAGGGTGTGGAGGGCACGGAGGAGGCACAGCCCGTCTGACGCCCCCTGCCCCGCAGTCGGTGCCCATCATCTCCCACTCCCGCTGGCTGCTGAAGCAGGGCGAGCTGCAGCAGATGTCGGGCCCAAAGACGTCCCGAACCCTGCGGACCAAGAAGCTCTTCCGCGAAATTTACCTCTTCCTCTTCAACGACCTGCTGGTCATCTGCCGGCAGATTCCCGGGTGAGTTGACTGGCCTGGGGAGGCGCATGGGGGCGGGACAAAGCTCAGGCTTTGGGGTCAGGGCTAAAGGTGCTGTGCCGTCGTCCGGCTTTGGGCCTCCAGGCAAGTTTACTTAACACTCTGAGCCTCAGTTTCCCCTAGTCAAGTGGGGCTTTGCTCCCAGGGATGTGGAGAGTCCAGCTCAGCATCTGCACATGCAGATGCCCAGTGGAGTGGCAGCTGTTGTGGTTACAGGGCTGACCCCAGCCCACCATCCACACCCTGGGGTGGGTGCTGTTCTGGGATAAGGGAGCCAGGCATTCCCGTGGAGGCTTCCAAAAGGAGCTGAAGAGTGGCCAGAGCTGGGAGCCAGTCCAGCTGGTGGTCCAGGGGGGGCTCTCCTGGGCCCCCCACGGGCCTCCTGGGACTGACATGCCTGCCCTGCCTTCCGGGCCTCAGAGACAAGTACCAGGTGTTTGACTCAGCCCCTCGGGGCCTGCTCCGGGTGGAGGAGCTGGAGGACCAGGGCCAGACGCTGGCCAACGTGTTCATCCTGCGGCTGCTCGAGAACGCCGACGACCGGGAGGCCACCTACATGCTGAAAGCATCCTCTCAGTGAGTGCCACGTGCCGCCCACAGGCGCCTCTGCGTCACCTCTCTGTAAGGCCTTATCTGCCCACAAGCCCATTCCTAGTGGAACAAGGCCCCGAGGCTCAGCACACACCCTTGTGGGGGCGACTCTGTCAACACGCAGGTCCCATCCTTCCTTCCTCCAGGACCCTGCAGCAGTAGGGTCTGGGCTGGTAGTGTTGGGGTTTGGGGCCCCATAGGAGGTGGCCACACATTCCTGGGGGGGTGTGTGAGCACACGTGTGTGCCTGTTCCTGGGTGTGTGTGTGCACATGTGCGTGCCTGATCCTGGGTATGTGCACACATGTGTGTGTATGATCCCTGAGCACGTGTGTGCACCTGCTCCCGGGTGGGAATAGGCACGTGTGCACCAGGTGGGAATGGGCACATGTGCACGCCTGATCCCAGGTGTGTGCACGTACAGGTGTGCACCTGATCTTGGGTGCGTGTGTGCACATGTGTGCGCCTTTTCCTGGGTGTGTGCACGCACATGCATGTGTCCTTCGGGGCTTCAGACTCTGGGCGAGTCCCTCTTTTCAGATGATTCTTTACAGCCCTGAGCCAGGCTGTAAAGAATCCATCCTCCTCCTCCCCTGCCTGGTCACGCGCTGTGTGGCCTCAAGCTCATTCCTTCACCTCTCTGAGTCTCTAAGCAGCCAGGACACCCTCCCTGCACCCAGGGCTCTCCAGAAGGACAAACAAGATAAACGTGGGAAGAGATGCTTTGTGAGCTCCAGAGCCTGGAACTCCCTCGTGTCCTGCCGAGCCCCCTCTCGCCTCCCCTCCTGTCCCCCAGCTGCCCCTCACCCACAGCTTAGCAGGTGTCCTCTCTTGTCAGGGCTCTGGCGTGGGGGCAGCGGAGGGGTGGGAAGCTGGAGCTGGCTGTGGAATGTGCTTTTGCGAGTGGGATCTCATGGAGGGCTTACCTCGCTGCCTAACTTGTTAAAAGCACCTCAGGGAAGATCGTAAAGGGCTCCCCTTTCCCTGTGCCCCTCTGCTGGTTTCTGTGTTGTTTTGAGCCCTCGGAAAGCCCATTCCTACAGCACCACTGGGCTGGCCCTGACGTAGCCTTGGTGATGCCCAGGATGACAGATGAGGATCCCCAGTGGCCACTTGCTGGGAGCGTCACGCCGTGTCTTTGGGGTGGGTTTTCTGTTGCTCTGAGATTGGGACACTGTCCTCTTCCTGTGCCAGGAGTGAGATGAAGCGCTGGATGACCTCACTGGCCCCCAACAGGAGGACCAAGTTCGTTTCGTTCACATCCCGGCTTCTGGGTAAGTGGCAGCTGGACAGGTGGCAGCTTGTGGCGCGGTGCTGCCTGATGGGCTAGGCCTCAGCTCCAGCGCCCTTTGTGCTCTGCCTGAGAAGGATGTGCTTCCTGAGTCGTGGGCATTCTAGAGGCCTGCAGGGCCCCCAGGAAGCTGCCCCTGCCGGCCCCAGGTCCTGCATACTCACTGGAAGCTTAGTGCCCGACCAAGAATGTCGGCTGCCCAAGCTCTACGAACATTCGGTGGTTAATGCAGAAACCAGCAGTCTCCAGGTCTTAAGTGTCAGGCACCACCTGGACACCAGGGGGAATTTCGGCCTAAACCTCTGTCGGAGTTGCCAGTTGTCTGAGAAGCGCATAAACTATAAAGGAGCACAAGTCCAGCGCCTTATAGAGAAGCTGCTGACTTTGACCCTGTGCATCTCCTGCTGACCACCCAAAACTGCCCTCGGGACCACACCCCAGGAACCAGAAGTTCCTTCTGAAGTCTAAACTAAGAGCCACCTCACAGCCTACAAGTCCCTGTATCCATGTAGTTTTTCCCCAGAACTCCTGGCTGTTTTCTTTGGAAACAAATCCTCCTCTTCCTCAAATGAACCCTTTTTCAGTTGCTGGGAGTTTGTTTTCCTATTTTAGACAGGGCTGGGCCGCCTGCCGGCAGCACCGTTCCCGCTAGCCACTGGGTGGGGCCCAGGGCATGCCTGAGTGGGGACGGGGCAGGTGACGTGGTGAGGGGTGTGCCACATCCCTGTTTCCCTCATCAGACTGCCCCCAGGTCCAGTGCGTGCACCCGTACGTGGCCCAGCAGCCTGACGAGCTGACACTGGAGCTCGCTGACATTCTCAACATCCTGGACAAGACTGAAGACGGTGAGGCCTGGTGGTCCCCCCATGCTCCCCAGCAGGCTCTGCACTGGGCTTTGCCCAGCCTGGGGCAGGAGGGTGAGGCAGGGTCTCGGCCCGTCACAGCTGGCCAGTGGCAGCCTGGTCTCAGTGCTGCCTACACACTCTGCCCCAGCACCCACGATCTGGCTTCCTTTGGCCTTTCCCCAGAACCAGAGAAAGGATTTTTTATCAGTGCCTCTATTTTCCTCCCCTAGAGCTGTGAGGTCCCACCTTTCCCCCTTTGCAGTGGGCGCAGCCCAAGCAGGTGGCTCCATGTCCCCTTCCCCTTGGATGGCCCTGGCCTTGGCCCATCACAGTGGGAGGGAAGACAACCAGGAACATCCTGACCCTGACCCCAGGCCCCACATTTGCAACAAGCTTCCAGGTGAGTCCTTGACCACCAGGTCCGGAGCCCCATGTGGGCCAAGAAGCCAGCCCCGCTGATGGCATCAGTGCCAAATGAAGTTGGCTCCCAGCCCCTACAGAATTTGACATTCATCACCTTTCCGGGGTTTTTTTTTTTTTTTTTGTGGCTGGCCGCCATGGGGATCCAAATCCTTGACCTTGGTGTTATAACACTGAGCTCTAACCAAGTGAGCTAACCAGCTAGCCCCCCATTTCCGTTTTAAAGTCAGATCCCTGTTTCCGCATTAACTGCTCCTGATCAAAAGTGTACAAAAGCATCTCCCTTTTCCATTCCCTCCTCTCCTGCCAGGTCCTGGCTAGAAGACCTCAGGCTGGTGATCTCCAGGGAAGGCCATCTCCACTGAGTCCCTCTTGTGGGCTGAGTTCCCAGAGTCCTAGGGGCTATCCCCCCCCTACAGAATATAAACAGCCTGACACCCCTTCCTAATGGACTTGTAGAGGGCATGTCCCAGGCCCCTGGAACCCCAGGTCAGGAGATGCCACAGATCCAGCCGCAGGCCCTGGGCAAAGACATGGTGGCCTCTGGGAGAGGGAGGAGGCAGAGAAAGCAGGGGAAAGAGAACCAGGCCACTCTGTGACTCCTGGTGTTGGCCATTTCATGACGGCCACCCTCAGCTGACCACGCTGGCCCTCAGTAGGCTGAGACTCTGGGAGGAGGAACTGCCCAACAAGAGGGTGATCTCAAAGTCCAGGTCGGATAATCAAGTGGTTAGCCTCCATCCCCACTGGCCCCTTGGATCCCTCTCACTTTGGGGGTTCTTCTGGCCTCCTATAGGGCAGCCTAGGATTGCTAAGGTTCTGGAGTGAGTTCCAAAGTAAGTGCAAAAACTCATGGCACAGAGTGCAGCTGCTTCCATCCACCAGGGCCTCGTCCTGTGCACATGTCCATATGCCACTCCAGCTTATGGGGGGGTAAACCCAAGCTGAGTGTCTCCATCAGGGAAAGGCCATGGGACTCCTGAGTGTCACTCAACTTTGCTCCCCACACAGACAGAAGCCCTGGCTGGGAGGGAGCCTCACCCCAATGTGTGCCCCTGCCCTGTTGAATACCTGACCCTCTCCACCCCTCCCCATGCAGGGTGGATCTTTGGTGAGCGACTGCATGACCAGGAGAGAGGCTGGTTCCCCAGCTCCATGACTGAGGAGATCTTGAATCCCAAGATCCGGTCCCAGAACCTCAAGGAATGTTTCCGTGTCCACAAGATGGACGACCCTCAGCGCAGCCAGAATAAGGACCGTAGGAAGCTGGGCAGCCGAAATCGGCAATGACCCCTACCTGGGCCGCCAGCCTGGAGGAGGGATGTGGTCGGGCAGGAGCAGGGCCTGGCAAGTGACCCTGACAGACGGTGGAGGGCGCTGGGGAAGGGCAGGACAGCACCAGCCCCGGCAGCAGGATGTGCCTCGGGTTGCCCACCCCTCCTCCCTGCCACGCAGTGAGTGCTCATGTGTCTTGGCCCTTGGCCCCTCCCTTCCTCGCTTGAAAACTGGAGAAAGGGTGCCCACGTCTCTCCTGACGCATTTGTAAACAAGAAAGTGTATTTTAAGCAGTATTATGCCACCTCTCTCTCGTCTCTTAGAGGGGTGGAGCAGCTGGGCATGCTCCAGGGGCCTTCCCGGGACTGGAAGAGGCCCCAGACCCAGGAGACCCTGGCGAGGGGTAGGTGGAAGGTGACAATGATCCCCTGCACGTGTCCTCTACCTTGGAAGCTGTTAGACTCTACCAGGCACACAGATGAGCTGCCCTTGGTCTCCGACTCACAGGACTGAGAGACCAGCCGCCTTTGTCCACCCGTCCCCGTGCCTCTGCCAGCCTCTGGCTGCACGACCAGGCCTGCTCTGTGGCAGGCCTACCAGAGCTTGGCTGAGGGCTCGTGCCACCTCTGGCTCCCTGATGGGCTGGACGTAACTTGTGTCTTCTGTCCCTTTAAGGAGCTCAGGTGTTATATGGAATGAATTGGTCACTGCATCCTGTTATCAGTTATGGTTCTGAGAAAATCAAATATCATTTTTGGCTGCATTAAAAGAAGCATCATGTATAAAATAAAGGAGGTGAAGTTCTATTCTTTATTGCCATGATGCACACAGGAATGAGGTGTTTTGTTCTGTTAGGGAGAGGGGAGACCCTCAGGGCCAGTGGAGAAGGCATGTCCCAAAGGAGAGGGTCTGGGAGACTTCCAGAGGAAGGAGCAGCCAAGTTCAGGCCTCAGAATGGGAGTGGATTTGGACTAACACTTGTGGAAAGACTTCAGAAACAAAATGGGATTATTTGAGGAAGTTGGGGAGGTGCTTTTGCTGCAGTGGAATTGAGAACACAGGTTTGGAAGACCACAGAGGCACTGATGTGTCAGTGGGCAGTGGTCTCACAGGGGACCTGACCACAGGCCTCATGGCTAGGACTTCCTGTCTGGCCCAGATGCTGATCTTGGGCACTTTGTGCCTTCTGTGGTAGCCAGTCACCCAGAAACTGCAGCTCCTCCCCGGCCCAGCTGGCCCTTACACCCATCCCCTACTGCCCCACACCACCCCATTCTGTCCTGGAGTTTTGAGGGAAACACTGCATGCCTGGGACCATGCCATCTGCCAGAACATTTTCTCCACACCAGAACAGGCCTTTGATTTAGATCCTGGGGGACTGTAGCATCTCCCCACAGGCCACCACACAGCTCTTGGCATCCCCGAGGCCTCGGACCCTGTGAGAATCTGCGAATCCCTGAAAGGATGCGTCCACCTGCAACACTGTGGTTAAATTGGGAGGGAGAGACCCACGTCCCAGCACAGAACTCGTGCTCTTGGGGCCTCTGTGCTGCAGCCCCATGGGAGCACCTGCTCCCCGGTCCCCCAGGAATGGGGGAGGGGGAGAGGGATCATTTCTAAGCTTGGAGGGCTCTTGGGGGGGTAGGGGGTGGAGACAAGGAGAGGGTGGCCATTGGTCCTGGCCCTCGCTTTCTGAGGCTGGGAAGCAGCATTTGAGTTGGATCATCTGCTCTAAGAGGGCTTTGGCTGCTCGAGGTTATGTAAAGTGAAATAATTTGAGCAGTTTGGTGAAAATTGGTCCATTTTATAACGCTCCTTTATAAGCAGAAACTTTTAGCCTCGGTGTGTTTTGGGGAGACTGCTGGAGTGGGACACTAAATGCAGACTCCACTGGGGCCTGCGCCTGCCGCCGTGTATGTCACAGGCGTGTGAGCACCACCGGGCTCATCCAGAGTGTCCAAGAGTAGAAACCGGTCCCTGCAGCACAAGGTGCCATAGGGAGCTCAGGGAGCTCAGGGAGACCGGAGAGCCGGGAGCAGGAGGAGCGTCCCCGTCCAGCAGCGTCCGGGTCACAGGGCTCTTCCCGTCTCTCCAAACCAGACGACAGCCCTGGGGGTGGGCACGGAGTTCCGGCTTGGGAAGAAGGGCAGGTCGGCCACTACTTTAAATCTAAGTTAGCAAAGCTATGCGTCTTGCCAAGTGTGGAAGACAGAGTGCCAGGGCCAAACTGGGCGGGTGGGGAGTGTGCCCGGCGGATCCTCGCCCCTCACTCAGCCCCCAGGCTCGCGAGGTTGCAGTCGGGACAGTGACAACAACCGAGCCCGGGTGCCAGGCCTGGAGAGTAGAGGGGTCCGCAGATGAGGACCCCGCTGCCCGAGTCAGAGTCGAAAGACGCCCCCTCCCCCAAAACCCGCCGCCTCCCGCCACCTCCCAGCCCGGCCTCAAGGAGCGGGGCGGCGGGCCCCCGGCAGGCGCTCGCGGCCCCCGGCTTCTCCCTCCCTGAACGCTCCGCGCGGGGCGGAGGGGCCGGGGTCGCGCTCCCGCCCGTAATAACTTCGTATAGCATACATTATACGAAGTTATACGAACATAGGCTGTCAGAATGGGTAAAACAACATGCCTCAAATATATGCTGTTTACAAGAAACTCACTTCACATATGATAGGTAGGTCAGAAGTAAAACGATGAAAAAAAAAATCACGCAAACAGTAATCAAAAGAAAGCTGCAGTAGCTATTTTTATATTACACAAAGTACATTTCAGAGCCAAGAAAATTGCCAGTGATGAAAAGAGACATTACATAATAGTAAAAGAGCCAATTCACCAAAACAACATAATAACCCTGAAGGTATAGGAACCATTCACAAAACTTTGAAATACATTAAGCAAAAACAGATGGAATTAAAAGGAGTAATAGACAAATTTATATAGCTGCAGACTTCAACATTCCTCTCTCAGTAATCAACAGAAAGAATAAACGGAACCGCCCTGGTCCAGCCGCTCCCGCGCTGTGCTGTCCTCCGGACCCGGCGCGGCGGTGGGGGCCGGGGGACCGGTGACCGCGGGCTCCTGGCCCAAACTGGTGCTCTCCGCCGGGCCTTCTCCCGACGGCAGCTCTGCGGGCTCGTTCCACAGGGTGGGCGCGGGCTCCTGCGGACCCTCGGCTGCAAAGCCAAAGATAGGGAATGGGGCCCAAGAGCCAGGGCCGACAGGGACGTCGCCCCCAAGGGTAACCAACTTGGGGGCTGCTATGTGCGGGGCTCCAGGGCTCAGCAGTACACTTGCCCTCCCATTTCACAGGCGACGCACCCGTGAAATTCACTCAAGGCCGGAGGCACGAGTCTGTTGCCCAGAGCCCCTACTGCGACCAGCCTACCTGCAGCCCCTGTGAGGACAGATTGATTGTGGGGGAGGAGGGAGGTGGGTTAAGGAACCAACAGACCCTCAGAAAAGGGCTGCAAGAAACTGCGTTGGCAGCAGAGCTTCAGGGCAGCTGAAGCAGGGTGACATGGGCCCAAACCCCAAGACTGGGCAGGGGCTTGGCCTCTCCTATCTGAACTGCAGGGCTGCATGGGCCTGGGTGAGGTGACACAGTGAGAGACCCTCTGCCCCCACAGGGCAGAGACAGGGCAGCCTCCACCGTGGGGAAGAGGCTGAGAACCAGGGTACCTGCCCGCCCCAGGACCATGAGGACTCCACTGCTGCACAAGTGGAGTGGAGTGGAGAGGAGAGGCCCATGAGACCTGGGGCACGGCCAGCCCTTCTTCTCCTCTTTGGCCCTAACCTGGACAGTCGTGCAGCCCACAGGACGTGGGGACCAGCCCAGGGCAGCTGACACCAGCATCTTGTTGCCCCCTGAAGGACAGGATGGAGGGTGGGCAGGGATGTCTATCGTCAGAGTAAGGGGACCACCCACACAAGCTGGGGCTCAGTCAGCCTATCAATCTCTGTGCAACCTTTTCTGCAAGAGCCCTCTGCCCATGGGTTTGGGAGTTAGCAGGGTTTCCAGTACCCAGGGACCCCAGAGAGGAGGAAGGAAACATTCTCAGGTCCTGCAGGAAGCCCAGTATGTGAGCCTTCAGGATAGCCCAGCCTTAGCCCCACCTTGGCCCCAGCCAACCCATGCCAGTGTGCTCTCCCCAGGCCCACCCCCAGGAAGACTGGTCTTAGGAGTCATACGTCACCATCCCAGCCCTGGGCCCATCCATCCTTCCCAGAGGCCCCAGAAATGCAGCAAAGTTCAAGGCTGGGACAATAGGCAGGCTCTACGCCTCTCCACTTCAACCCGACCATCTGACATCACAGCTCTGGCAGGGTCAGGGCCTGCCCATGCCCTACTCTTCACTGTGATCCAGGGACATACAGTCTCCAGGCAGGTCCTTAGAATGGGGTTAGTGGGCATCATGATACACCATCTTGTTGACTCCAGCTACTCGGTGGCATGGGAATGTTATCCCTACTTAAAAACCAAGGCTCAGAGCCAGCCAGTGGCTCACTTGGGAGAGAGTGGTGCTCATAACATCAAGGGCACAGGTTCGGATCCCTACGGATCCCTACATAGGGATGGCCAGTTAGCTCACTTGGGAGAGCGTGGTGCTGACAACACCAAGTCAAGGGTTAAGATCCCCTTACCGGTCATCTTTAAAAAAAAATCCAAGGCTCAGATTAAGCTCAGGTGGGCCGTGGTGGTAAGTCCTGGGTTGATCTGTAGCCCCTGGACAATGCAGTAACCAGTTGGTGCTTCCCAAGAAACACCCAAGTTTTACTTCTGTTCATGCAGCCCCAGCCAGCCGGCCTGCAGGTCTCTGGGGCACGTTTTGTCCCTGCAGGCTCCATCCCTGAGCCTTCCCCAGGGCAGGCCCCATGCACACCCTGCTCCCAGGTTCACCAGCTCCCAGGGAAGGGGATGCTCAGAGAAGACACAGAGGTGCTTCTGGGGGTTTCTGCCAGTGATACCCATCTAGGGCAAATGAGGAAACATCAGCCAAGCCCAAGCTCGGGGTGACTTTTAATATAAGTGGGCCTTTCAAAAATATCAGGGTCAGAAAAGACAAAACAAGGTTGAGGAATTGTTCCCGATTGGAGACTGAGACAACTAAATGCACGTTGTGTTCCTGGATGGGAAAGGGAGAGTCCTGCTATAAAAGACACGTGGGATCCCTTGGTGCAATTTGCAGAAGGCTGCAGCTTAGCACTGCGCATGTTCGTTTCCTGGTGTTGATAACTGTCTTGTGTGTAAGGGAATTTCCTTGTCCGTAGGAAGCATTTGGGGGCAAAGGGGTGTGATGTCTGCAACTTACTCTCTAATGATCAGCATTCAGATGGGTAGATAGAGAAGAGCAATGTGGCAAGTGGTGGTGACTGGTAAATCTAGGTGACATATCTACTGGAGTTTACTGGATTATTTATGCAACTTTTCTGTAAACTTAAAGAGATTTTCACAATAAATTTTACATCCCTGAGTCCTCAGGCCCTGCCTCTGCAGCTCTGCCAGCCTATCACATTCTCCCAAGGTCTGAGGCTCAGCTTGCCGGTAAAGACCACTGGCACATTCCCCAGGGCTTGTCCAAGCCAGAACCCCTTTTCGAAAAGGACCCCTGTGGAAGAAGACCCTCCACCTTGGGGCAGAAGGCTGGTTTGTGCCCACTCCGGGAGGCTTCCCTCTCTTGGGGCCCAAGGCTGAACTGTAGCACTGATGCATGGCTGCCATCACAGGCTCCCACCAACCTCAAAGACCACCCTGGGAGGAGGAAGAGGTGACCTAGCCAGGCCTCCCATGTTGCAGCCAGGGAGGGCAGGGGTCTGCAGCCTAGCAGTCCCCATGGAGGGCTCCAGGCACCAGGCATGCTAGCCTCAGGCTCCCAGGGGCTGGGCAGAGAAAAGGCCTGAGTGTGTCCCTCACTTGGCAGCCCTGAGGGCTGGGCTCAAGGACTGCCTGTCTCCCCAGAGAAATGGGCAAACCACGGGCCCCTGCTTGCTCGCCACACACCCAAAACAGACTGGCAGGCAGGCACCTCCCTGTCCTATCACTCCCAGGCCTCTGGCCAGGTAGGCCGCTACAGAGCCACTGGGTTCCAGGCCCAGCCAACTTGGGTGGTGTCTGCAGGAATCAGCCCTGAGCTCAGAAGGAGGTGACAGGCCCCAGAGCACCTATGAAGGCAGGGCGCACTCCCCAGAGCTCACCCAGCACAGTGAGCTGCCACTCGGGGGGGAAGAGTCACCCTCTGAGCAGGGCAATTGTGAGGCACACCCCGAGACTCAGCTTCTCTCTGCTGCTCCCTTGAGAAGCCTCAATGCCCCCCTCAAGACACACCCATCCAGCCCACCTCATCCCTTCTGTGTGCACCCCTCCTGCCAGCTAGGTCCCTGCAGCCTGAGGGGCTGGGCCTATTGGCTTTCAAATCAGGAGGGCTGGGGCCTACCCTAGCTTCATCCTGCTCTCGCCACGGGAGCCCAGCAGCCTGGCTTCACACCCAGCTTCACCTTCCTGACCTGTAAAGTGGGGGCTCAGCCCATGCCCCTGAGGCACCTTGCACAAGGAGCCCCTCTGGCCTGGGGGACACATCTGGACACAAGCCCAGCTGCTGTGTGTGCCTGCTGTTGCTGGCCGTCACAGGACACCCTGGAAGGCTGGTCCAGAGCTCATCTGCATCCAAGAAGCCAGGACCCCAGGGTCCAGCCAGCTACAAATGCAGGCTGGTGGCCCAGTGGCAGACACACAGGCCCTGAGCCACAGCCTGAACTTGGCCACCAACCCGCCAGCAAGAGGCGTGGCTGCCGTGGAAGGGCCAAGGCACTCCTACCCTCATCTGTATTTCTCTGCATTTTCTAAATTTGCTGTAGTAAGAATGAGAAACAAAGCTTAAAGGCAATAGCCCCTCATCCCCCAAAATCTGTCTTCCTGGGAAGCCAGGAACAGAAGCAGTTGCCAGCCAGTTGGCCAGCAGGAGGCCCTGCCCAAGGAGGGGTGAAGATGGGAAAGAAAGGCCGGGCTAAGGGACACGCTGGAGCAAAGGTGTGAGGACAGAAGCCACAGGCACGTCAGGTGAGCGTGCACAGGCTCAGTGACAGAAAGTGAGCGTGGAGAAAGGGTAGGGCCACAGAGGACCCCAAAAACATTCCCTCCGCCTTGGCTGTGATGAGGCCCAGACTCCATGGACCAGAGTGAGCAACTATGCGCTCTGATCAAGGCAACCTAGGGAAGCAGGGGCCTGCTTGTGCTGTCACAGCCTGGCCTCCGAGGGCTCTCCCCCAGCCCCGCCGCCCCTAGCTGCCCTGCCGCCCCTAGCTGCCCTGCCTTTCGGTAAATAAGTTTGTTCAACGTTCAGTCTTAACCACAAGGGCCTGAGACTAGGCGCCCATGCTCACAGACAGCCTTTGTGCAGGCCATGAAGGGCCTTTTCATCCCTTGGACTGGCCTCCTGCCCACCCGCCCAAACTGGCCTGCTCCCCCCTCCCCCCCGTAGCTGCGGCCACTGCACCCGGCGGGGAGGGCAGCAGGCCAGGCCTGAGCCTCAGCCCACAGGGCGACTCCGTCCCCTCAGGTCTGCTGCAGGACCCCAGCCCATGATGCAGAGGGCAGGGGGCCTGCCTGGCCTTGGACACACCTGCTCAGAGCATCTAGTCCAGGGGTGCAGTCCTGAGAGCCTCCCAAACACACTTCCTCCAGAACGGACAGAACAACAGTCAGAGCCTCAAAGACCCTGGGTGGGGTTGGCAAGCTCTGGCCCCCTGCCTGCCGGGCCTGCCTGCTTTTGGTAGGACACATGGAGGGAGACGGGAGGGGAGGCCAGGTGAGGTCCTGGCTGTCCCTGAACATCCTGTGACTGCAGACGAAGCCAATGCACCCACATTGTGTATGTACAGTCTAACCCAGGAGCCTCTGGTTGGCGGCCTGGGCTGGGAGAGCTGGCTGCACAGGGGCAGGAACCTGGACAGGAGCCACCAGGCATCTCAGGCCCCAGGGCAGGCAGGAGCCAATGTCCTCACCTCCACCCATGTGGACCACCTGGTGAAAGGAGCAGTTTCATTGGGGTGAGGGGAGCTGCCAGGATCACAGTCCCAAGGTCCAGGCAATGGAAGATGCCACCCTATGCTGGTGGGCACTTCCCCAATTGCTGAGTGTACCACACTCGCCTGCCAGCTGGCACTCCTCCCACCTGAAGGGAGGCTGGGTGCTTTTCCAGCATGCAGAAGGAGGTAGTTCTGCCCTGAGACCACCCTGGGCTTGGTGGAGGGGCTGGGGATGCTGAATATACATTCCCCTAACATTTACTGAACGCCAACTGGATGCCTGTCCTGTCCTGAAAGCTCCACATATCTGAGCTCGCAGTTAGGCCTCCTAGTCCCTGCAAGGGAGGCAAGGCATGGCAGGCATCACATCCTACAGATGAGAAAGCACAGAGAGGTCAAGACACAGCCAGGTGGGGACCAAGCCAGAAGCCAACCCAGGCCACAAGCCTCTTCCTGGGCCGTGAGGGGGTTGCACCAGACCTCACGTCCCCCAGCAGCTCTCTCATGACAGAGGTCCATTCCCCTCCCTCACAGATCCACAGACACCCCAAACACCCAGGCTTCCGGTTGCCTTGAGACACGCTCCTGGGACACAGAGGTAGGTTGCCCTTCGGCCCAACTCCTGGCCAACAGAGCTTGCTTTTCTTCCCAGAGCAAAGCCTGTCCATGAGCCTCTGTACCTTTTCTCTCTCAGGCCCTGAAGGCGGCCTGAGCCAGCCCCTCCCAGTGCAGGGCCCCTGGGAGCCTGCTGTGGGCCTCCCTCTCACCAGACCCCAGAACTTGGCATTTTAGCCTCAGTCCAGAGCTTAAGTCCAGCGCTCATGGTTTGTGGGGGGATCTCAGGCCCTGTGCTCTGAAATTTTTCCCAAAATGGGGACAGTACCTGGGTCTTCATCTTCCAAGGACATGGCAGGAACCACCAGGGAAGTGTTTGCAGGGTTTGAAAAGTAATAAGCAACGGTTCCGTGGTCTTCTGTAGGGGCCCAGGGGACTCCAGCCCCTCAGCCACTTGCCCTGTGCCTGGTGCCCCCTCCTGCCTCTCAGATCTGGAAGCCTTCAGATTTAGAGTGCTAGAGTAATCCCCCAGAGAGCTAACGGTCCTGCTTCCCAAGACACCCTCCTACTTCAGAGGCCATTGTCCCTGTTGCAAACATTCCCTAAGACTCCATCCTCCGCAGCTGCTGCCAGCCGGTCTCATGGGATCTCTTCGCAAAGTCACCCAAATGGCCATCCCATCTCCTATGAGGAGCTTCCGCCCCAGTGGACATTGGAGAATTTGGTCCCAAAGTAGTTTTGGGGACTGGGAGCTGGTGGTAACAGAGCCAAAGGCCTGTGCCCCTTACCTGTAAGCACTGCAGGGGCCAGGACCCCCGAGACGAGCAGCAGTGCCATGCGCAGGGCCACACAGGATGCCATCCTGGCTGTGAGCGAGTGTGGCTGGCGAGCGGGATGCACAGAGAACTGAGCTGGTGAAGTTCAGGGCAGCAAGAACGAGGCATCAAAGGGCTGGGAAGGGTTTTCGTCAATGCAAACTCTGTCCTCCTGGGACACCGTGCCCGCCCCCCACACGCGCACGCACATACACACACACACAAGCACAGCAAAAGCTTACAGAACAGACCTGCTTTCCTGAACTCGAGAGCAGCCCCACCCTCAGAGAAGGAAAGAGGAAATCGCTTGCGCTCTCTCACAAAACACACACACACACACACACACACACTCACTCACTCACTCACACACGAGGACATACACCTCCCACATACTCCTGCGCCACTGGAAGTGAGAGGTTTTCAAACTTCCCTGTGCAAAGAAATCACCAGGAGAACTTGATGTATGCAGATGCCTCCAGCCATTCTGTTTCAGCAGGTCTTGGACAGACCCAGGAATCTGCATTTTGATGCCTGTGTCCCAGGCTCTGGGAGACTTGTCCTTAGGCAGTTATCACTGAGCACCAGCTGGGCTCTTTTCACATTTGGCTTCTTCATGCCTGGCCAGGAGTAGGCACTCCACAGAGCTTGTTAAAGAAGCACTTTTAAAGCAGTTTCGATCCAAACATTCTGGCAGCTTTAAACTCATTAAGTGCCCTGCGTCCTCTCTTTTGTTCTCTTCTCTCCCAGTTCTCTCTGGTCCTGAGGCTTAAAAACACCACCCGTGTGCTCATGACGTCCATTTCCCCCCCAGGCCTGGCCCAGAACATCAGGGCACTGCTCATGCCTTCCCAACACCTCCACCCCTGCTCAGTCCTTGGAATCCCAGTCTCCCACCTTGCAGGCGTCCTAGCCACACCATTAAAAGTCACCAAAGGTCTATGTCTTTCCCTCCCCCTCCCCATCGTCAGAGCCTTCAGAAGTTCCTGCCGCTCCACACTTCTCATGGTTTCCCACTGCTCTTTGAGCAAAAAGCCAAACTAAGGGCTTGCTTTGGCCCTACTCACCTCCTCCACTCCCCTCTCTATGTTCCAGTCCACTGGCCTTGACTAGGTTCCTCCAACACACCAAACTTGATCCTGTCTCAGGGCCTTTGCACTTGCGGTCCTCTCTCCCAGAAAGCAATCCGTCCCTAAGGCTCCTTACATGGCTACTTCATTTCCATTCAAGTCTCAGCTAGATCAGTCAGTCCCCCAATCCACCCATCACATCACCTTTACTTCCTTCTTAGCACTTACATTTACATGAAATTATTTTTTCTCATTTTTTTGTTAATTTTTTGAGGAATAACATACTGTGAAGTGCACAAATCTTATGTCTACAGATTGATGAACACATATATACACACACACCTGTGTAAGCACCATTCAAATCAAGAGAACATACAAGCAGGGCTCCCTTGTGCCCCTCCCCAGTCAACACCCCCAAAAGCACTCTTCTGTCTTCTATTACCATAGATTGTCTACTCTTGCACTTCAAATAAATGTAATCATGTCCAACATTCCGATTCACCTGTGTGGTTGCATGGAGCAGTAGCCCATTCATTTTTATTGCTGAATAGTATTCAGTTGTATGACTGCGGCACACTTCATCCATTCACTTATCCATTTTGCCCATTTATTTATCCAGATCCATTTGCGTTGTTTCCAGGTTTGAGATTTTACAGATACAGCTTCTATAAATATTCTTGTGCATGTCTTTTTGTGGATGTAGGCACTAATTTCCCTTGGTTGTATATCTAAGGAAAGAATTGCTAGGTCAAGGGTAGTATATGTTTAGCTTCTGTAGATACTGCCAAGCAGTTTTCCAATTTATGTTCTTAGCAGCAGTATGAGTTCCACTTGTTCCATATCCTCACCAATACTTGGTGTTGCCCATCTTTTTATTTCTAGTCATTTCAATAGGTATGTAGTGGTATCACACTGGTTTTGTGTTGCCATGACTAATAAAGCTGAACACCTTTCCATAGATATTGACCACAGGAATATCCTCTTTTGTGAAAGGTTTGCTCTGTTTTTTCGCCTATATATTTATATATATTTTTATCTATATTTTAAAATTTTTAGGAGTAAATTTAAAATTTTTATTTATTTATTTTTTTTTTAATTCCAGATAAAAATCCTTAGTCAGATATATGTAAGGGTATCCCTTTGGATTGTTTTTTGGTATCTCCACCCTGTGACTATAAATCCCAGGAAAGCAAGGTCTGTTTGTGTTCACGTGGGCATTCCCGGAACCAAGCACCATGCTCGGCCACAGCAGGGGCCATCAGTTGGGCCTTCTGGGATAGACTTAACACTGAGCATTTTCTCACTTGCTCATTCATTCATTCATTCGTTTGCTCTCAGCACTTTTCTGTGCTCCGCAATGTAACATAGCAACATCACATCCTCACCTTTCTGTGCTCCGCAATGTAACATAGCAACATCACGTAGAACCAGATCCCCATCAATAAATTCTGTGTCAACAGGTCAGGAGGTGGTGGCTTCGGAGACAGCCACAGAAGGCTGGAAGTACAGGCTCCTGGATCCTCTTCAGGCAGCTGAACTTGGACACCAGGAGCCTAGTGGACAGCACTCTGGCCTCTGAGTAATTTCTGCCCCTTTAGCCTAGCGTGGTGGCAATTTCTTAGTTACAGTTACTAATTTTTAAGGTAATAACTTTACCTTCCCTCTTTTGCCCCTTCGGTCCTTTAAACATCATCATAATAAATACCTGTGTTTGTTGATAACACTAAAGTCAAGGGTTTGGATCCTTGTACCAGCCAGCCACCAAAAACAACAAAAAATACAAATACCTGTGTTAAACCTCTTCTGTTTGTACACCTAGAGTCGTCTCTGTTTCCTAGTCAGACTCTGACCAATACAGTACTTGGAAACAGATACTGAGAGATCTCTTTCTGGCTTGGTTTGCCATCCTGTTTGAGCTTGAATGCAGTGAACACCTCATTGCCTGTGGGAAATGAGACACTGATAATGTACGGCCTGCCACACATTGAGACTTGTGGTTATTGAGCAACAAGTGCCTATTGAAGACAAGATTTAAAGGGCCGAGAGAGCTGCACTTGACATTTATGGTGGTAATTATGATCAAAATGATAGTGAAGCAGACTGGCTACTTTTTACTGCATTGTGTGCTCAGATAGAAAATGACAGCCCAGGGCTTTACATTCTTCAGGTCAAGGCATGATCAGAGAACTAGAACATTTCTATGGCAGTCTTCAAAAAAATCTTATTTCTTGTAGCAACAAAGTATAATTAGCTGCAATTTAGGCCCAAAATTTTAATGTGCAGGTTGCAGAATTACAATGTCAAGGTGAATTCATAGCCTTGTCAATTCTCTCAGGTGAAATTAAGGTACTGATTAGGAAGGAGTGAGACCTTGAGACGTGGGATGGGGATATTTGGGTAGATAAAACAAGTCTAAGAATCACCCACCCACATACACATCCCAAGGCCTCCCTTGAAGAAACAGCAAGCACTTCTCCCTTATCTGAAGGGAATAGTATTTTGTTGTCTGAATGATAACCTCATCTGTTAAGTTCTCTTGCCAGAGGATGCCTGTTCTCAAGATTCACCCTAACACTCCTCATTGCCTCCATATCCATAATTAGAGTTAAATATCAGCATTCCCAGGGAGAACCAGCACAAAGTCTGACATGAGGAAATAAACATAAACTGACACTGTTGTTAACATGCGCTAACAATAGATTAGTAACTGAGTACCAAGTTAGTAAGATTTTGCTAATTTATATTAATAGAAACCTGGAGAATAAGTGTGGGAATGAATTCTAAGGTGCTAGACTGAATGGACAGGATGTGAATCAGCCACATGTATTGATAGTGCAAGTGTGCTTAGTGGAGATTCTGAATCCAGTGTTTCAGCTCAAGCCTTTAAGAGTAGCTCTGTTTGTTTACTTGGCTGACTCAAACCTAGACTCAATAGTAGCCTAGGTGCAATGAGATTGAGAAGCCTAACAATGAAAAGGCGAGACGCCACAGGCTTAGGAAGAAAGGAATACTGGGGTAGATTTATCTTAGGTGGCTCACATTCTCAGTAGGTCCCAAAGTACATTCTCTTTACCATGACATTGAGAGATGTGTTGATAAGATGACCAGCTTCTTTTAAAAGATATGTTTCTGTAGGCCAGGGTTCATGATAGGATCACTGATTTCAATGGGAATAATGTGATTCTAAAGCAGCAGAGGCCAAGTGGCAGCACTGAACTGCTAGAGGCAAAGTGGATGCGACCACTGCCATGGATAGCAAAGACAGAGTGACCTGACCCCTAGGAATAAAACAGATGAGCAGCCTACGAATGTATCACTTGATAGGCAAAAACGGACAGGTGAACAGACACTTGTTATTTACTACAATGGAGTGCCCCTCACCTAGTTCCCAGACCCCCAATCTCCTGAAAAAGAGAGGAAACTTATCCGTAAGGACGGACCCTGAAAGGAGGCCACACGTGTAAACAGTAAATCTTCCCCAAAGGTGTTGGCAGCTATATGCCACAATAGCTGTGCACTAGGGGACGGGAGATACACATATCTTTCAGGGATCATTAGACATTGGCTCTGTGTTGACACTAATCTCTGGATAACCAGAATGCCATTGTATTCACCAAGTGAGAGCTTATGGAAGTGAAATGATAAATATAGTCTTGGCTTGAATCCATCTCAATGGATGAGAGGTAGGGAGAGGAGGCTGCCAGGGGGCAGGAGTAGGCAGCTGATAACCCATCCTGAGCAGGCAGCACCATGCCTGAGCCAAGGCTCCAAGCCCCTGGTGCATGCTCTATTATTCCATCATACTTTACTTATAAAACACAAATTCCAAAGATAAAATTAAGAATTTCAAGACAGTGAATTGTATTTCAAGTAATTCTTTTTTGGCAACTCTGGCAAGACACAAATCAAATAATTATTATAAACAAACTAAAGGGAGGAAAAAAAATACACTCTCAGACTAGACAAAAAATCTAAATTATACAGACTGCCGCAATGAATAACTTTGTACATATGTATTTTTGTAATGTTGGAGCTGTATCTATTTGGGTGACTGGCTGGTAACAGAGGACGGTATATTTTTAGAATAAACAAATATCAAGCTCTAATTAGAAAGTTTGTCCCTCACAGTGGTACAAATGAGCAATTATGAAGCCACTTTGATGTACTCTAGGATTGAGCAAATAAGAAAATACACTGAGGATAATGGGAGCCAGATTTCTCAGTACTAGAGAAGGGAATTACAAATACGGAAAGATTAGAATGGGTCTTATGGTGTTGTATTGGAATTAGAGATAACAGCATGAACTCATGGTATGTACAGATCAATATACAGATATATGTAAATATACAGATGTATATGTACACATACCCATACTTAAACTAACTCCCTGTCTCTGTGAAGATGGTCTGAAAGTAACGACACCCCAGCAACAATGAGCACACCCAGTGCCCAGATTTTTGTTTCTAGACACCATTCCACACCAAAAGGAACCAGGGTTCTTTGGAGAAATGGCTAATTCCATATCTGGGAAGGAAAAGCAAATGATGAGCCGAGAAGTATCTTGTGCCAAAGTTAGGAAGTACTCAAAGAATGATGATATGGCAAAACGACAGAGGTTGGCACCAAATGGATAATCTGTGCACAAAAAATAGGATCATATTATGGCTAATATATAGTGTGTTCATGCATGTGCATATGAAAAGCTCTTCTTTATAGTAGAATGTTAACTAATAATTGTAAAAGAAATGCTTGGCACACATCTTAGTAATAATTTGTTCAAGCAAGAATCATCAATGGATACTAAAACTAGTACAAATTTGATGAAAAACTGGATATTTACATAGTCTCAAAGTGTCTCCCACAAAAAGAAAAATTATTGCTTTACAGAGGAAAAACCTGGCAGACATCACCTTAACCAAGTAATTAAAGTTAACATCACCAGTAATGGCTCAAACTGACATCATGTGTCTCCTAATATGACATACCAAGGACATAACATTACTTCTGTTGTATTCCTGCCAAAATCGCATAATTACAATCAAATTATGAGAAAACATCACACAAATCCAAATTGAGGGCATTCTAAAATATAATCGTCCTGAAGCCTTAAAAAATGTCAGGGTATGAAAGATACAGACTGAGGAACTGTTCCAGATTAAAGGACACTCAAGAAACATGACATGCAAAAAGTGATCACAGATGACATCCTGTACCTTTTTGTTTTTCCTTATAAAAGACATTAGCAGGACAATTGGTGAAATATGAATAAAGCAGATACTAATAGCATTATATCATTAGTACGCTAAGTTTTACAACTGTATTGTAGTTATGTAAGAGTATGTCCTTGTTTTGGGATAAAACAAGTGTTTAGCAATAAGGGACAATGATGTATGCAACTTACTCTCACACGGCTCATTAAAAAAAACATTGAGAGTGTAGTTATTCAGAGAAAATGACAAAATGTTAATTGGAGAATTTGGGTGAATACTAAGTAAAATTTTTCATAACGTTTTTGCAACTTTAAGTCTGAAAATATTTCAAAATAAAAAGTCCTCTCTCCCCATCACTATTTTTCAATGACTAAATAATAGATCTAGGCAATGATCAATGATGTTAAAACTACTACACAAAAGAGCAATAGGACTTTTATAATGGATGAATCAACCTGATGGCAACAGAACTGATGAATTTTGACATAAGTAAAAAATGGGACACCAGATAATATTGCCGCCAATGTAACTGTAATGCAACAGGAAGGACACCATGCCACCAATAAAGTATTCTTGCAGGGAGTGGGATAGGGAGGACCTGAATTGAGTCAAGCCTCTAGATCTGACTACTAATTTACAGAAAACAGGGGGGAGATGAAGAAACTGACACCATAAGGATACTTCCTGATGAATCCAGAATATGGGATGTTCTGTGAATAAACGATCCAGTTTTTCATTTTTTTTTTCTTCTTTACAGGGAGTTGTTTAAAAGAGACTTAAAGCATACCAAGGAATGCAATGAACATTGTTTTTTGATTCAAACTTTGTAAAAGACACTTTTGAGACAACCTGAGAAAATCATATACAGACTGGGCATAGATATTAAGAAATTATTGTCAATACCACATTAAACAATATCACGCTAATATCATATTAATGATATTAACAATATTGTGATATTGTCAATATCACTTTAATATCACATTAACAATACTGACAATAGCACATTAACGATATTAATGCGGCATTGTGGTTTGTTTTTTTAAAGGTGTCCTTCTCTGTTACCATGCACATTAAAATGTTTGAGTGACATGAACCTAGGATTTGTTTTAAAGTACTTTAAGGGGAAAAGGGTGTGATAAATAAAACAAAATGAGCAAAATGTCAATATCTGTTGAAGCTGATATTAGGTAGGAATTTGTTACACTGGTCTATTTCTATGTATGTTTGAATTTTTTCATTAAAAAGAAAAGCTGAACTTCGGAAAAAACTAACTGAAGATGATAGCAACCCAATGACCTCAGGACTACTGAAGACCCAGACTCCTCACGTTCCAATCACCCAGCAGCTGAGGGGCTGGCAGAGGCTAACAGAAATTGGAATGGTTAGTAAAGAATGTTAAACAAATATCACCCACAGCCTCGTGGCCAGGTACAAAAACAAGAACCATAGCAACCATGTATATTTTATTCCACATATATTTGTAGATATGCACCAGTTTTTCTCCTACTTTCCCCTATTGATTTACATAGGATAAAATTTAGTCTTTGTGATACCAAATACCCAGGTGAGATCATAAGTGAACTAGAGGTTGGTATATCACCCGGAAATGGACATAATGACTAATGGATGGGACCAGTGGATATGGTGTTCCCACTCAATAATCGTTCAGTAACTGTACCTTCCCCTATTTTGCCCCTACCCCTTCCAACACCAATTCTTTTTCTTTTTGTTTTTAAACATATCTTTTGATTATCTACTCGTGTCTGTTTGATGATAGGTACTTGACCTGCTTAAGGCTCCATTTCATGTTTCCGAAGTCAGAGAATCCAGGTAGATGACTCGGTCTCTATACGAGGGCTCACCATGCTTGCATTTCAACTTGGGTCTCCTTCGGTAAAACTGCAAAGAGTTACTTGTCATGCACCACCAAGGAACCAAGTGCCAGTAGTAGTCCACTGCTGCACACACAACTCACACTCACACACTAGGAGGTTACAGGTAAATGAAACCTCTCAGATCTGCTAGGCCGGTTGGTCCCCACTTAAAAATAATTCCCAGTGCAGAGCCCCACCCCAGATCAGAAACTCTTGGACATGAAGCTCAGGGATTAATTTTTATTTCAAGTTCCTCAGATAATCTGGGCCAACCCCTTTGTGTGACATGAGGAAATTGAGACCCAGGGACAAGACAGGAAGGACCGTTTAATAATGGCTGGTGCTCGGCCGGCCCGGTGGCGCACTGCTATAGTGTGCCGCTTGGGAAGCGCGGCGGCGCTCCCGCTGAGGGTTCGGATCCCACATGCAGACCGGTTCCCGCTCACTGGCTGAGCGAGGCACGGGGGCAACACCAGGGGCTGTGATCCCGTTGCCGGTCCCGGTCCGGTACGGGGGCGACACTGAGGGTTGCAATCCGTTGCCGGACACGGAAAAAGACAAAAAATAATAATAATAATGGCTGGTGCTAAAATGCGGTCTCCTGGAACCCACACCACATTACTTCTTTGCATTAATTTTAAGATATCTAAAGAGGTAGTTACCCCTATTTAATATGCTCTACTACAACTATATATGTGCCCATAAATGCCCTTCTCACTTGCAAAATGGCCTACAAATAATATTTATCAAGCACTTAAGTGCTGGGAACTGCACTACATAATTACATTTTAAGTTATTGATCACAACTCCCTGACAGTTCTCATTTCATAAACAGGGAAACAAATACAGACAGAAACTTGTCCCAAAAACGTGATGAGACCAACATTCAAATCTGACAGCTTGACTCCAGGGCCCCCATTAACAAAACTCCCAGTTTCACTCCATAGGGTACTTAAAAAAAACACAAACCCCAGATTCTACATAGAATTGAAAAATACTACAGACAGCAAGGTTGAGCCTTCAGAAGCAGCTCCAGTATCTGGCTCCACACAAGAACAGAAACCAGAGCCTATTCTGAGTCCCCTCATTGGGAAAGAAGTCCCCAGGCCTACCTGAGGCAGCCACTAAGATTCTTTTCCCACGGTCAGAGTGTACAAACTCAATTATCCCAAGTTTTCCCATTTCAAAACAGAAGACTGAACAGATGACTATAACAGAGACTGCAACTGCCAATGCAATGTCCATTCTCCCTATTTTTTAGCAACAGAATCCCAATGGCATTTAGGATGGCAAAGCACTCAACTAAAATCCTAAAATTTCTAGTCTTTCTTTCATAACTATAGTTCTATATCTACAGTTTAACCAATAACACTTAAGATGTTGTGTAGGGCTCCCAAAAAAGCTCCTTAAAGGGGGCTGACTATGCACTCCTTTTGCCTCATCCCACTCCTTCCTCCTGCCTGAAATATGGGGATGATGGCTGGTGCTCTAGTAGTCACCTTGGACCATAAATGACCTTGTGGATGAAGCCACGATCAGGACTGATGAAACAGAAAGAACCCAGATCCTTGAACCACCATACAATTCACCCACATACCTCACATTTTACTTGGGATATAAACTGCCTTGTTAAGTCATTGTTATTTCATGTATTGTTATATGCAACCAAACCTAATACCAACCCACCAACCATTTTCAGGACCATTTCTCATGCTAAAAGAGGAATTCAAAGAAAAAAAGCAATTTGCTGCCAAAGGGAACTAATCTACTACTCCTACCCTTGGGGGGACAAGTAAACAATCCTTAAGAAGTGATGCCTCTGCTTCTTAAGATCAGTTGGATTGAACTGAGTGTCCAGATTGTGAGCTCCACGCCCATAATGTCATCACTTTGTGAGCAATGAAAAGGGAGGCAATGACAGCCTTTAGGTTGCAAAGCAGCTATTAGGGAAAGCCCATTTCTCTTCCTTCCCAGTCATCTATGTGCTGTTTCTCCCATATGGTAAACCATAGCTATGACTGTTACTTTAGTTGCAATTAATTCCTGGAGGGAAACACTCCTCTTGAAGACTTGAGGCTCCCAGGCCAGAACGAGCACTAGCAAAAACTGTGTAAGCCCATTATTCTCAGGAAATCTAACATCTGTAAAAATGAGAATCATACATGTGGCTGCTTCAAGGTTCCAGACTGCCCAAGGTCCCAGCAAGCACTGCAGTTTCCTCACCAAGAATTGACTGAACTCAAGCAGGACCAAAGCCACCCTCCAGAGTTGGGCTTCTGTGGTGGTGGTTGTTCTAAGAAACCCATCAACTATGAGGCCAACTTCCATTTGGAATGTGCTCTGGTTGTACCATACTCTAAAATGTGCACGCCTGCTGCTCTTTTGAGGAAGCTCTATTTGACACACTGGAAGCACAGTGTAGAAATATTCATTTCAAAGGACCACTTCTGTTTAATTAAAGTCACACACAGACTTGTTATTTTTATTAATAATGCAGAGAGGAGAACTTTGTATAAAACTACCAATTCCATCACCAGGTCAATTTTAAAATAGGGAGATACACACACACACACACACACAAATTGTGTTATGTGTGTGTGTGTGTGTGTGTGTATACTATAATTAATTAAGCCTTCCTAAGAGCATGGCCCCAGCTGACATCTGACCACAATCACAGGAGACCCCATGAAAGAACCACCCAGCTGAGCCCTCCCCAAATTCTTGACCCACAAATTTACCAACAAAATGAAGTTGTTGTAAGCCAATTTGGAGGTAATCTGTTATGCAGCAACAGTAACCAGAACACCAACTATTTCGGGGAAAGTCTCCATAATCAAACTATTTTGTCTGGAGACGTTTTTTAAATCTCCAAATTAAAAAAACTGAAAACAAATAGTGTACAAAACAAATACTTTAAAACTCTGGAAGAGTTAAGAAAATCTGGGATTAAGTTTACAGAAGGCAATAAGAAAATAGTGGCTATAATTGGAAGAGTGAACAAATGAGATTATGAGAGAGAATAGAATTAAGAGAGACAGAAACAAACATTCCCATGGAAGAGTGATTTCTTTCTTTCCACTAAGTGAGAAATTCTTCAGACAGAAGCAAGTCTCCTGGTTAAGCAAATGGAATGTTCCATGACTAAAATGACTTTGTTCTCCCATCTGCCCACTCCACTCTCAATTATTTTTTAAATTTATTTTTATTTTTCCTGAACAACCACATAGTATAGTTTAGAAGATGTGGGTAGGCTCTGGAGGCGCATATTCAGAGGGGATGTGTCTGGGGGTGAGGGCAGGTGCCAATCCACAGGTCAGCAGAAAGGAACAGTCAGAGGAGGAAAGATATTTGGTTAAACTTACTGATGTTTACCTTAACCTCTACGTTCTCAAATACAGAACCAGCCAGTGTTCCACAGCCTGGCATAAAAAGCCATGGCTGCTTCCATGTCTCAGGTGCTTGGGGGCCTGGAGATTTTCCATGGTGCCAAGAGGAACAGTTTGGTCTAAAAAGCCTCCACAAAGGCGGGTACAAGAGTTGTGCTCAGATAGAATACAACCAGGTTTTATTTAAGTTCGTTTTTATTTTCCTCCACACTGGCAAAAGTTCCGAGGGAGCATAAAGTTTTGTAAACATTTTAACTATCCCTCTTTCCCACCCCCCACTTTTGAATTTACAAAGCAAAGGAGAGTAGGAGTCCCAGTTTTTAATGGTTCCCCATCTCCTCATGCTATTTGATCCGAAAACTATATACAAGTTTGTAGCAGTCTCTGTATAGTTATTGTACATGTTTAGAAGGGAGGGAGACAAGAAGGGATAGGGAGAATGGTGATCCAAAATAAAAATAGAAACCAAATATAATCCTCTCAGAGCAACTCCAACCTTCTTCAGGCAACGATGACAGAAAGAAAAGGTGTTTTACTCAGGAGCCACCCAAACCGCAGCACCTTTTCCACAGGCACAGCCAGCCCAACAGCTCCAACCAAAGTGTGACTAGCAATTCCAGGTGATGTTCTGTGGGGGTCTGCTGGAGGCAGGAAGAGTCCTTGTTTATAAATAGGGCTTGAGTACATTTCTACTTGAAGGGAAAGGGTGCTAGGAGGTTGCACCCAGAAGCCAGACCAGGCTTCCCTCTCCCATTCTCGCCCATCCCTCCATCCCACTGCATCCTCCTGTATAGTGGTTTCCGCGGATGAAGGTCTTAAAGGTGGTCAGGTTTTGTATGTTCTTTTTTCCGAAAAGGAAAGCAACTTGCCATCCCAGAATCTTTAAACAGAACCTTTTTGGGGCCACAACAAGACACGTACACAATGCTCTGAGGAACCAGATGAAATTCCGGGCTTTTATCGGAAGCAGAAGTTTATCCCTACCCAAAATGAAATTATACAAATTCATACATATGGTAAAGATCCTAGCTGCCTCTTAAACGAGACAAATTTTCAGCAGAAGGGCCCAAAACGAACTGGTCCTAGTCCTCTGAAGTAAAAATATTTATGGGAAAAATCAGTTTTTGTAAGAAACAAAAATGAAGAGTAAGTCCCTCTCCCAGGCCATAGGGTTTCCTTTGTCCAATCAGGTTGGAGTATGCCAGGGGAGAAGTCAGCTTGCTTGGAAGTCACTATCTAATGAAGAAAAACATGAATCCTTTCCCCGAAAGGATGCTCAGAAAGAACAGGCGAGGGGTGTGCAACATCAAACCAATCCAATCTAAACTCCACCCCGCTCAGGGCCTCTTTGATGCAATCCCAAGGTTAGCAGTGGCAAGGTAACCTTCAGACTGGGAGAGCTCTGACTCTCTGTAGGACATTCCAGTGACAGTCCATGGGGCATGGTGTTGCTGGCCAATGTCTGTTAACCAGTAACTCTCTTCATGATTGCAACAATTAGACCACTTGTATTTATGGGGGGAAAAGGAAGAAAAAAAACAAAACAAAACAAAAATAGAAGGAAAAAAGTGATAAAAGTAAGCTGTTTTTGGCAGATCCCAACACACCTTCTGGGAGACACTAGATGAAATCACGGCACAGTGAAAACGTGCTGCCCAAAATCAGCATTGTTGGGGAGTAATCCCAACTGCCACCCCCAAGACACAGGGTCTGGTCCACTTATCTATAGTCTGAGATGCTCACCAACAAAGACGGTTTAAAGAATCTTGGACACAAGGGCTAGAAGAAAAAGCCTGAGATGATTGGTTCTGTGATTTGTTGCAGAGTGATAAAGTGTAAATGGTGAATGAGTGTTGTGTCCAAAGGTGGAGAATCCACAGTCGGCAGAGAGAAGAGGGAAGGCCAGTCCTCTGGCAGGCGCTCAGTAGTCATCCAAAGTCTCAATCTCACCCATATTGAGTCGCTCTGATGATGCATTCACCGAAAACCCTGCAGGAAAAAAATTGGCTATGAGTGACCACATCCAGACAACCAAGTGACTCAAATTCTAGGTAGTGGCTGGAATATGAGTCTCCTGTTTTTTAGCATACCACAGGGGTAGTAAAGGGAGACAGAAGAAAGAAAGAAAAAGGTCACAGCAGTGGTTTTGTAATCTTCCAGTGAGAGATTCTTTGTTTTATTTTTTAGGATTTGGGGAGGAAAACAAAACAAAACAGCACCACCACTTAAAAAGAATTGCAAGCCACTGCCTTAGAGAATCTGAGAAGAGACAGGTGCATGAGTGTATGTTAAGGACAGGCCAGGCTGGCCCTGGGGAGAGTTCATTCAGGAGGTATACCTTAAAAGAAATGGGTGGAGGTGGGAGGAAATAATAGCACTAAGTACTTTCTAACTACTTGACAGTATGACTTTGAAATTTGAATGGGATTAATACTCCTTCAGCCCTACACTTACTTTAATGGGAATACTTTTTCCCATTGGTCAAAAACTTTATGAAAGTTCTGGCCAGGAGCTTTTGCTATTCAGAGGAGGGGGGCCTCAGAGAAGATCCAGTACTACATCCTTGGAGCCCTCACCAGTTCTTCCTATCACACAGTAGACAGAACACAAAGATTAAAGTACTTTATTCAATATAATCTGCTGTGAGTAGATCTGCAAAGGAAAAGATTTCAGTTAGCAATATTTGATCAACCAAAATGGAATCTGGTTTAGAAAAAGCAGTACTAGCATACCCATTGAAGGCCACAAGCAGTACGCACAAACTCTAATGACATTTGAAAACCTAAAGCCAGTGGACACATACATGTAATTTTTCAATAAACTTCATAATCAGAGGTTGATAAAAGCTATAACAAACAGAGCCTCTTGGAGTGAATGACTCCCCAAAATCTTTCCAGTTCATCTGCTCTGAATGAAATCCTAAGCTGTTTGAGCTACTATTTGAATACCATAAGTAAACAGGTGATGTGTTCCATTCTAAAAGTAGTTCTGTTAATATTAGCTGGGTTTTTCTGCACCTTTTTTGTTCTTTAATGTTGAGGTTCTCAAACAAATACAAATTAGAAATGTACCAATAATAAACAAAAATGTCTTACATAATAAAAACAGCTCAAAATATCATGATTTGAAAAAACAAACACGCCTATTTATTAACCAAGACAGCTGTGGTACAAGTTGCTTACAAGGCCTAACACAGGGAGAGGCTAGAATTCCAAACCCCATCCTGAGTTCTACTCCATCAACTATGTTTCCATAATGGGCAAGACTTCTTCCCTTGAAAATAATGAAAGGCTTAGTTGTTCACATTTTTAAAGTAATAGTTTAATTAGGTAAGTACAAGAATCTAAAGACCATTTTTTGAAGTGAACCATTAATCTATTCTGAGGCAGTTTGTTTTTTTACTTCAAATATATCTCAAGAATAGATGAAATGGGATAAAAACAATAATGAGCAACACAAGTGGGAATATAATTAAAAAACTAAAGTAATGTTAATCATACAAAGACAGCAAGGGAAAAGTCTGGTGCCAAAAAAAAAAAAAAATCATTATTCAAGGCTATAATATTTTGATTACTATGCTAGGCTTTTAACAAATGTGGTCTCACTTCACTATAATGAATGAATGAATAAATAAATAAATAATTTTTTGAAGTGAACCATTAATCTATTCTGAGGCAGTTTGTTTTTCCCCCCCCCCCCCCTCTCAAGAATAGATGAAATGGAAAAGTCTGGTGCCAAAAAAAAAAAAAAATCATTATTCAAGGCTATAATATTTTGATTACTATGCTAGGCTTTTAACAAATGTGGTCTCACTTCACTATAATGAATGAATGAATAAATAAATAAATAAAACAGTAAGTTGTGTATTTATATTCACAACTCAACAGAAGGGAAAGCTCTGGGATACCATGAAACCCAAGGCAACACAAATGAGGATTTAACCCATTGTGCCTGGCTCAAAACACCACATTCTGTGAGGTTCAGAACAGAGTCTCACTCACATGACTTCTTTTAAAGTTTGAAACTGTTCTTGTAAGGAAAATCTGGCTGGGGAAAAACTATATTGTGTGTGTGCATATTTCCCACATCCAAGCGCAGTTTGCTGGTTTCAGTGGCTGCCTGGGAACTCTTTGAGTACAATGGAGGATATCAATAATTAAAATGAAGCCAGGGCTCCCTCTACTGGTTTGTTTTAGAAGCAATGTTCTCTTTTGATTTGTAAACTGCTTTTTCAGTGGATACTTTTAGATCAAATTAGAACCTATTTTCCCAATTTGAGCATGCAGAACCTGTGACTGATGGATAGTTATTAATTTTTCTCTACCTGTAAATCTATAAGGAATATATGTTAAAAAATAATATATGAAAATGAGTAGGTATGGGACAGAAATTATCAATTACAGAGGAATTTCCAGAGGGTGGTTTAGTTGAGCAGTAATTCTCATTAAAAAGTCCAGTCCATGTAAAAGCCTACACAAGTGAGCTTCCTCAATACTCTGTTGCACAGTTTTATACTTCGCTTACATTTGGGTTTTTTTTTCCCCCTTCCTTTCAAGATATATGGATTCCCTTAAACTCTTCCTAGGATCTTCCACTCCCTTGGAGGGGGATTTTAAAAATCCTTTCCTTTCTTATATCTGTAACAGAAGACAGGATCCGATCAAACATTTAAGTCCAAACAGCTTGACCTCATTTTCAGAGGAACCTCTTCCCTGACAACCTACTCCTCAAGTCTCAAAGCTAAATAACAAAAGCTTCTTAGCTGGAACCCACAGTTACAATCTAAGGAATGCTTTAAAATCTATTCACCTATTTCTGTCAAAACTGGATAAAGTTTTTAACTGCTCCACTCATCCTCAACATTGGCCTTTGAGACAAGCAGAAGAAAACAGAATTTCACCAGACTATCTCTATGTTCCCAAACCCAACTTTCAGGCACCAATTCTGAAGGGCAGCCCTCAAAGGTAGGTTTTTGTTACTGTCATGTTGTTTTCTTCAAGGCAGGAAACCACTGAAGGAAAGTGAGGATCCTACAAAGGGCCAAGCAGGGTTGCAATCTCCTTTTGCTGTGCCTTGCTTGCTATCAAGCTCTTTCATGCAGGTATCTCTATTTGATGTCTTACAGGCATTTCAAACTCAACACCTGCTGTGGATTGAATGCCACCCCCCACCCCCCCAAAAAAAAACTCATTGAAACTTAATCCCCACTGTGATAGTGTTAAGAGGGAGGGAAATCCTATTATGGTAAGTGAAAGGTGTAGCCTTTTAGAGCTGATTAGATTGTAAGGACTATACCTTCATGAATGGACTGATGCATTTCATGGAGTAATGGGTGTGGTTCTGATGGCTTTAAAAGGAGAGCAAGTGAGGTTAGCTCTCTCTTAGGCATTTCGCCATGTGATATATACCCTGTGTTGCTGTGAAGAGTCACCACCCACCAACAAGGCCCTCATCAGGGCCTGTGTTCCCTGGACTTTGGACTTCCCAGCCTCTGAAACTGTAAGGAATAAATTCTATTTCTTTATAAATTACCCAGTATCAGGTATTCTGTTATAAGCAGCAGAAACAGATTAATACACCACCCAGCACCTAAACACCATCTCATTCCCCCATGCCTGCTCCATTTTTCAGTGCTCATTATTTCAGCAAATGGCAACACCATCCTGCTCCCCAAACCAGAGAGCTTTCCACTCTCCTTGTCCAGCTGATTCTATCTCTCAAATTTCTGAAATCCACCCCACTCCTCTCATCCCACTTCCAAAACCCTATCTAGGCTGCCAGTATCTTTTACTGGTCAATACTGCAACCTCCTAATTGGTCTGCCTCCTGACCAGGCCAACATCCCAAACTGCCATCTTTGCAAACACATTCATTCTGTTACAGAGAGCATGGATTTATAACAGCTTATTTTACATTCACAAATAAAAAATATTTTAGTTTCATCAGTGTCTGCGAGTTGTTAGGCTAATTTAAGAAACACAGGCAGCATATACTATTTGTTATTCCTAAAA
This sequence comes from Galeopterus variegatus, assembly GCF_000696425.1. Lineage (NCBI taxonomy): Eukaryota > Metazoa > Chordata > Mammalia > Dermoptera > Cynocephalidae > Galeopterus > Galeopterus variegatus. The sequence goes on along the minus strand of NW_007731445.1, from coordinate 23,808 downwards.
CACCATTCCTCATCCTTCCTGCCAGTCTTTCAAAGCCCCAATACAGATGTTACCTTTTCCAGGAAGCTGCTTTGTATGAAGACACTAGTCCTCAATGCTAGACAAGAATAACTTTGGTTAACACAGAAGAGTGGAAAGAAAACAGTCCTGCTCTGAAATCCCTGCTCCTCTGCTGAAAGCTGTGTGACACTGGGAAATGTTCTAAATCCTCCGGGCCTTGGTCTATTCATTGCTAAAATTACAACATCTCTTCATAATGCAGAGTAATTCTGAAAATTACAAGGGTGCTTCAAAAAGTTCATAGAAAAATGGAATTAAAGGATAATACAAACCTTCCCATCAACGTTTTGAAGACTCCTCATATATGATACATATAGTCGATACAAACAAATATTGTTTCTCGTCTTTGAACACCTGATTGGATTTATGATCTGCTTCCAATGCAAATCAGCATTTAAGTTTTTAAACTACTTTTACTATTTTCCGTTAGCATTATTATCCAACAAAATCGAAAAGCCCTCCAGAGAAATTCATATTAAATACAAAACAATGCTTTAAAGTTTAAAGTACCATACTATATACAATATGCTATTATTACTTTTCTTACTTCCAAAAACAACATGAGGCACACAGCTCTTGCACTGAGATACCCAATAAATAGCAGCTATTTATTTTGTACCAGTTAAAAAAAATATTTTTGTATGAGAGAGATTTCCCTTCTTGAAAAACACTGTATTGTGGAGACTCACATATGGTAATTATTATCATCAGCACTCCCAACACACAGCTGAGGCTTTAGGCCTGTGCTCACCTAATAAACTTGGATCTGCTCGGACCATCTTCTGCTTTTTCTTCTTCTTGCCACTTTGCACGGCTTCAAAATTGGATTGTTGGTTGTTGCTTTGATTGGTCTGAAATACTGAATGGAGTGTACTGTGGTTCATCCCCCACACAGAGTCCTGTGAAACAAGAGAGCATAACGGAGATTACATGGTAGATGCAGACTTGGTCCACTCTTAGAAAATGGCTGGTTTGTCTTCACTTTATCAAGTATGAGTTTAAAAACAAAAAGCCTGTCGTGGGTTCTGGTAAAAATAAAGCCAAGAGCAGGCCACTGAGCCACCATTTTCCTTCATTTAGATTCAGACATCCCACTGAAGCTCTATGCCTCCACAAAGCCTTTCCTAGTGACTCCAGGTTTCCATCCTGCTGTGACAGCACAACTCTCAGAATTTCTCTTGTATATATGGAGTCTGTACTATCCATTCGGAAACAAAATATACGGCAAATAATCATGAAGAGATCTGTGCACTCTGGCAATGTACACGCCTCAAAGCAGAAGGTATCTTTGTTCTCTGGGCCCCAGGACAGAGAGGACAGGCTGCTGACCAGTTAGCAGCCTATTATCAAACATGATTAAAGTCATGTATATTAGTTCAACCAGCAATCCCAGAAGGGATATGGCCCCAAAATATTGTCCATACACTTTCTACCAACTGGTAAGACTATGAAATAGTCTACCAGCTCCTTGAACTTACTTGTTGCTTTTAGGAGAGGAATTCATTTTAAACAAGGATCAGTTTCAGTGAGCCAGTCGAAGGCACAGATGGTGGTAGTAGGGGAAGAGTAGAGAAAGCACTGCACAAGGACAAGCTTAGTGTGTGTATGCATGCACAAGTGCGTGTGTATATGTGTGCACATATGTGCACTGGGCTTCCATCTCCTATTTCAGTCCACAGAGGAGGCCGTCTCACAAATGCAAACAACCTTCTGTATTGCTATATGATGCCTTCTCCTTTGATTCCTTAAAATAGTTTCCTTAAAATGCTGTTCTAGTGTTCACATCTTTCACTTTCCTTCAATTTATCCCTGCAGGCCCATCTACCCAATTGGATTTTTTTTTTTCCTTTTTGTCTTTTTTACTGACCGGTAACGGGATCGCAACCCTCAGTGTCGCGCCCGTACTGGGGACCAGCAACGGGATCGCAACCCTCAGTGCTGCGCCTGCACCACGCTCAGCCAGTGAGCAGGAACTGGTCTCCACATGGGATCCGAACCCTCGGCGGGAGCGCCAGTACACCACCGGGCTGGCCCTACCCAATTGGATTTTAAATGCCTTGTACTTCATTGTATCTTCCACATCCCCAGAAGTGACCTATTAACAATACTATTTCTAGTATAAGAATTATGGGATTAAAGGATATGAATATTTTTAAGCCTCTCCATAAGCCTTGCCAATGTCTTGCTGTAAACTTGTACAATCAATTCTCAGATTCCATGTTTGTGAATTTACCTACTCGCTGAAATTTGCTTGTATCCTCAAAATCAGTATTCTCAGTCATTCCAGACATGCACATGCACAGAGCAGTGATAAATTTAACACACTCAAGGTACACATACCCAGTTGAGGCAGAACAAAGAAAAACTCTGCCTTTTTGTTTTAACTCTTAAACTGTAAAGTTGTTTTTTTTTTTTCAGTCTATTTAATAGTGCCATGTTTTTCATTTTTGTCCTTTTTGTTGGTAATTTCATTGTTTAAAATGGCCCCCAAGTATAATGCGTAAGTGCTATCTAGGGCACCTAAGTGCAAGAAGGCTGTGCTGTTCCTTATGGAGAAACTATGTGTGTTAGATAGACCACATTCAGGCATGAGTTAGTGTTTTGGCAGAGTACAATGTTAATCAATCAACATATATTAAATAAGGTGTCTTTAAACAGAAACATATATAAAACAAGGTTATGTATTGATCAGCTGATGAAGATGTTGTATAGCAGCAATAGTTTGATATTTGCCAATTCAGTGTTCATGGGGACTTTATACAACATAACTACTGTGAATAACAAGAGTTGACTGTTCCTGTTACATCCCCATCAACAACATATGAAATGACTGACACGCTGCAGTGCTGTCAGTACTGAGTACAGTGGATCCTGAGTGCTGGAGGATTTAACATTTCCAAGTTTTAACTGTTGAAAGTAAAATTTTGAAAGTAAAATTCTGTGACATTCTGGAATTTGCAATCCACATATATGAATCAAGAAAAATTGGTCTGGCAAGCATAGTAGAGAAATTTGCTATTTGGAAAATTCACAAAGGTCTCTGAACATGTAATTTGAAAATATGAAGTCTACATATTTTTAAAAGCTTTGGTCATTGGATATACAAAAATGCTATCTTTGTTTTAATTTTCATTTCTCTGGTTACTCAACATCTAAAAATATTAAGACTCACAGAGGTACTATATACACTATGCTGCTTTATTGCTGCTGCTGCTGCTGCTGCTGCTGCTGCTGCTGCTGCTGCTGCTGCTGCTGCTGCTGCTGCTGCTGCTGCTGCTGCTGCTGCTGCTGCTGCTGCTGCTGCTGCTGCTGCTGCTGCTGCTGCTGCTGCTGCTGCTGCTGCTGCTGCTGCTGCTGCTGCTGCTGCTGCTGCTGCTGCTGCTGCTGCTGCTGCTGCTGCTGCTGCTGCTGCTGCTGCTGCTGCTGCTGCTGCTGCTGCTGCTGCTGCTGCTGCTGCTGCTGCTGCTGCTGCTGCTGCTGCTGCTGCTGCTGCTGCTGCTGCTGCTGCTGCTGCTGCTGCTGCTGCTGCTGCTGCTGCTGCTGCTGCTGCTGCTGCTGCTGCTGCTGCTGCTGCTGCTGCTGCTGCTGCTGCTGCTGCTGCTGCTGCTGCTGCTGCTGCTGCTGCTGCTGCTGCTGCTGCTGCTGCTGCTGCTGCTGCTGCTGCTGCTGCTGCGGTTGCTGCTGCGGTTGCTGCTGCGGTTGCTGCTGCTGCTGCTGCTGCTGACGCTGCTGGTTGGCTTTCTGTTTGGCACGGCGCTCAAGGAACTGCTTGGCAAACTCCTTGGCCTCAGAAGTATCTCCTAAATAGGCCCTGATATAATCATGGACCTCATAAGGAGATTCTACTTCTTTCAGGAAAGAAACAAATGTGGGAACTGCAATACGGGAAGAGAGAACACAAATAATAACAGTGAAATAATGAAATACAACATACAAAAAATCAGTTTCAGTTTTTAACATTTTGTTACTACAGACATTAATGACAGAAACTTGCAGCTACTGTGCTAAATATTCTTTAATCTACCCTGTAGAAATGAAAAAACACTATCATTGCAATGCCCCAAATAATCTGAAACAGCATAGTGTCAAGGACATATTACGCATGTTTAATTTCACTAAATGTTACGTTGGTTGAAACTAAATGTTATGCTGATTGAAATGGTTACTTGCCTAAGACTGAAGTAATCTGGGAATTCATTCTTTCTTAAATTCAATTAATATTCATTAAGTGCTATGATGTGTGTCAAACACCATGAGAGATACTCTTTAGTATCTGTCAGACCTATATCCTATATCCTCCTGGAACATTCAATCCACTGAGATATTCTATGTTTACAGAGAAATCAAATGGAAAATGCAAGCAGTGTGGTATAGGAGAAGAAGCACAAGTATCAGTGTTAGACAGACATGGGTTTAAAACCTGACTCTGAAATATGATGGCTGTGTGACCTTGATGAATTACTTAACCATACTGAGCCTCTGTTTCCTAATTTATAAAATGGGGATAATATCACCTACCTTGTAAAGGTATCATAAAAAATTACTGCAAAAATTAAATAACTGGGATAACTTATGTTAACCCCTGGAGAGTGCCTAGCACATGGTAGGTGCTTAATGGATGGTAGCCATTACTATTATTTACAACTGTTTTCTTTGCAGACTTTCAGACCATTAGATATTGTTACAATGCAGCAAAGGAACCCTTCAATTCCTTTACTACTGTTTTTAACAGCTTCTTGGCTTTAGATAAGATATCATGGGTGGGCTAGTTCAACTTAGCCTAGTTTATCAGTTATGGAAATCCCTTCTGGAGCATGTTGACCAGTCTCTGTTCAAACAAATAGGGGTGGGTGAGGGGACTCACTTCCATCTAAGGCAGATAGTTCTCTTAGTAAACATCTACCTATGAAGTTTGTCTTCAAACTGTGCTAAAACCCTTCCACTTCTGCATATTGATCCTAGTTTTTTTTTTTCCTTTTTGTCTTTTTTCGTGTCCGGCAATGGATCGCGACCCTCAGTGTCACGCCCGTACCGGACCGGGACCGGCAACGGGACCGCAACTCTCGGTGTTGCGCCCGCACCTCACTCAGCCAGTGAGCGGGAACCGGTCTGTATGTGGGATCCGAACCCTCGGTGGGAGCGCCGCTGTGCTCCCAAGCAGCGCACTGTAGCAGTGCGCCACCGGGCCGGCCCCGATCCTAGTTTTATTCCACACAAAATAAGGAAGTCTACTTGCTCTATCGCAATTACCCCCCACTTTCCCAAAGGTAGGAAGGGAATGATGTCACATCACCCCAGCCTTCTCTTGCCCAGGTTGACCTTTGTCCCCAACACGATAGTTACTTTCTTTTGGACCTGATACAGCTGGCAATGTCCCCCATTAAATGAGCAGTATGGAACTATGACCTCCTCTGCCCTGTACATCATTAAGGCAGCCTGAAATGGCATTCACTTTTTGGTAACCACTGAACCTATCTGAGCTTAGTATTACAACACTTTTCTCACAAGTAAAACTATTAAAGAGTTAAGTTATCATGTCAGGTGCAAGCCTTGATCTTATATTTTATCTCCTGAGTTCTGGCCCATCATTCAAATTTGCCAACCTCTTTGTGGGTCCTGCTCTGTTATTCCACATGCTGGGTTTCCCTCCCCAATTCTTACCATCCAAATTATTTGCCGTATTAAGGGCATGAAGCATCTGTTCACACCACTGGGTAAATCCATCTTGGGCTTTATTTACTCCCTGAAAGAGCTTCAGCAACTTTTCTTCTTCTTCTACTTTCTTATTCTGCCGGTTAGACATACCTACAGATTTACTAAAGCAAAACAATAGGGCGGTATTATATTCCCAGAAACTGTTACTATATGATTATACTACAACACCATAAATAGATAATAATGTCTTGGCAACTCTGGACAGCTGTCCAGTAATCCAATGCTTGGCTCTAAAAAAAGAATAATTCAAATATTTGGACTGGATATCCCCTTTAAAACCTAGCTTCAGCTAACAGATCCTAATTCGTGAACACAGGGCTTCTACTTAAAGAAAATGATGAAATTCTTCCCCTGTATCCTCAGGTAGGTTGTTTAACTAAGCCTCAGTTTCCTCATCTGTAAAATGTTACTAACACTTCTTTGGGTTATGATAAAGAATAAAGATATTATACACAAAGGCCTTTAGCACAGTGCCTGGCAAAGATGCTCAATAAACTAACAGATATTTATTGTTCTATTCACAATATATTAGGCCCTCAACCAAGAAAAAACAATCTGACAACACTACCATTTATTAAGTAGTTACTATGTGCCAGGCACTTTATTACTTCATGTGTATTCATTTAATTTTCACAACTACACCTATGAAGTTGTTATTATCTTCATTTTACGGATGAGGGAACTGAGGCTCAAAAACGTTCCCTCTTGCCCAAGGTCACACAGCTAATAAGTGATAGGGATTTGAGTTCATGTATTTAACACTAAAACCCATGCTCATTCAACAACATCGTATACTGAAAGATGAAGATGGAATGTAACAATTTACCATAAAAATAAATAGGTTTAAGATTATTATAGAGGCATTATCGTATTCATTATAATGTAAACAACTTAAAAATATAAACTTAGAAAAAATGCTAAGAAATCTAGAGAATACTTAGAGTAATGTTCACCAACAAAAATATTATTTTATTCCTAATATTAAGTGGTTACCATGTGATAGACAATAGATTAAGTGTTCAGCAGTAGAAGAAGCCTCTATAAATAATAAAAATTGTGTTTCTAGGGGGAAGAAAGCAATCACCATATTTATGACTTCATATGCTTGGACACAGATGAAAATAGTAAGTAAAAACTAAATAAATAATTACCTTGCTCTGCCCACTGGATGTCCTAGTTCCCCCTACCCCCACCGCCCAACCAACCAAGATGCAACAGTGTGATCATTTGGAGCCCTACCTGATACTGGTGTTGTTTTTATTTTTATTTGTTGAATTCTTATGTCCCACTTCTTTCACTGCATCATCCCAGAATCCCATGTTGGAGTTTTTAGTGTCAGCATTACTCCAGATACTACTGACTAGGTCAGATGCCCACTGGTTAGGAGGAGCAGTATTTATAGAGCCCCAAACAGAATTCCCAATGCTGGTGTGCAGGCTGGAATGCTGTTAAAGAAAAAGAGAAAAATAATTATGGTTAACAATATTAAAAAGATACTCCACAATAGTCAGAAAAGATAACATAATATTAGCCCACACACCGACAGCTCAAGACCATGAACCCACCGTACTATTCCGGGCTCTGTTTGGTTGCTGGTGCTGTTGCTGCTGCTGCTGCTGCTGCTGCTGCTGCTTCTGCATTTGCCTGGCCTCTTCCTGCTGGATCTCCAGAAGAGATTTAGTAGTACCTGCAGGTTTGCTGACATTCCCCCAACCTGAGAGTTTCTGCTGTTGCTGCTGCTGCTGCTGCTGGAGAGCTTTCATCAATTCCCTTTGCTGGCGCCTTTGCTATTGCATAAAAATAGAAGCTAGCTCAGGATTCCTGTTTTTAGATAATATGCAGCTATTAATGTCCAGTATACTAAATGGAATGCAAATACATAGTAGCTATGTCAAAGTAACCTAACAGGGTTAATTCTTTTGCTGCAAATAAAGATGTAAATTGCTAGAGGTACTAAGAGGAGAACAGAAAGATCAAATGCAGAATTACTTTTTAAAAATTAAGTATGTCTTTTGGTTAAGCATAGAAATGAAACACTTATGTTTACTTCCTAAAGCCCCACCAAAATGGAAGTAATACAGATTTTTTAAAAAGCATAGACCCATAAGGACAAAGGGAACAGAACAGATTTCAAAAGTTGGAAAGCAGAGAAATAATAACCAATATAACAGTACCAATAAATTGAAACCTCAGTAAAGGAAGGTCAGAAACAGGCAGATTCATACAAAAAGGTCAGGAATCGGAGGTGCTAAATATTTCAGAGGAAGACTGACTGAAGGTCTATAAAAAGAAGCAGTAAACCCCAGACTGCCTCCCTGACCCCATGCAGTTGCACAACTGTCTCTCCTTCACCCCGGCAGAAAACTGAAAGTTTCCTGTTTGGAGAGACTGAAACAAATTGGTAGATCATTCTATGGGGAAGCCAACCAGCACAAGGTAATACACCTATATATAGGCACCAACAGATGGGGGACTCCCCCAACAGAAGGGCCCTGCCAGGAACCATTACAGGGAAGCCCACTTCGATGGCATACATACCAGAACCTCCAATCAGCTTTTTAAAGTGCCTCATTTGGAAATGAACAAATAGCCAAGGATCAAAAAATATTTCACATAAGATTCTAAGATAAAAGTCAAAGACCAAAACAAACATACAAAATTCAGTGAAAACAGGGCTGGCCCGGTGGCGCACTGCTACAGTGAGCCACTTGAGAGTGCGGCGGCGCTCCCGCCGAGGGTTCGGATCCCACATACAGACCGGCCACTCACTGGCTGAGTGAGGTGCGAGAGAGCAACACCGAAGGTTGCAATCCCGTTGCCGGTCCCGGTCCAGTACGGGCGCGACACTGAGGGTTGCGATCCGTTGCCGATCACGAAAAAAGACAAAAAAGGAAAAAAAAAAAAAAAATTCAGTGAAAACAAACAAGGGAATATAGCCTTTTAAAAAAGCTATCAGTAAGTAATATCCTTAGAGAGGTAAAATTATGCATTCAATAAAATAAGAAAAAGATGCTATAAAAAGAAATATTTAAAGAGCAAAATAAGGACTCAAAAATTTAACATAACATACATTAAAAGCTCAACAGGACTGAAAGATAAAATTGAGGAAATGGGCTGTCCAGTTAGCTCAGTTGGTTAGAGTGTGGTGCTAGTAACATGAAGGTCCAGGGTTCAATCCCTGTACCAGACAGTTGCAAAAAAAAATAAAATAAAATAATTAAAGACATGCTCCATCAAAAGACATAAAAAGACTAGAGATGAACAACAGGTGAGAAAACATGGGAAATCAAAATCAAGCCAGGGGAACACACACATGACAGGAATTCAAGGAAAATAGAATAGCTATGTAGAAAGCCAAGAATGTACAGACTGGAACAGGTTAGAGGGTCTCAGAAAGAATGCCTCCAGGGAAAAAAATGAAATTAAGTTATCTTAAGTTTCTCTATGTGAGAAATATGTATTGGGTGGCATTTTATGCCTTTTGAAGGGTGTAGGAGGACTTAAAAATTCAAAGAAAACTAATCAAATAAAAATACAAAGGAAGTAATTATTAACTTCTGCTAGACAAAAAGGTAACAAGAAAAGATCTGTGATTCCTACTTATTATCACTATTACTAATTTTTCGCTCAGGAGAGACTAAAATTATTGAAATAATTTCCAGCCCTTAAGGGAGAGATATACTCTGCTCTATATCCGTTTGTTGATAGCCTTGTGGAAAAAGATGATTACAGAAAGTTCAATACTTTTTTTTTAATGAAGGTGGGAAATAAGGGAATCTTCACGATGAAGAAACATTTTAATGACATCAAGCACACTACATGGTAAATATGGATAGACAACTGCCACTTGTCTTTGTGTATCCATAGCTCTCCAATTTCAGTGATCCACACAAACCCAGACCTAAAGTGACAACTTGCATTCTCTAACAAACTGCTCTAATTTAAATCATATCCACATAAAGCACATAAAGTCATCTTTTTTCAAAGAGGCCTCCCCAGACCATACTACCTAAAATCATATCATTATCAATACCATCTCCGACTCCCAACACTCTCTCTTACCCATTATGCATTATTTTTCTGACATTATCACTATATAGAACACCATATGTTTCACTTAATTTTTATTTTCCATCTCTCCTTGACTAGAAGGTGAGCTTCATGAAAGCAGAGAATTTTGTTTGTTTTAGACTCAAGTATATTTCCAGACTATAACTGAGTAGGTGCTCAGTAAATATGTATTGAATGAATGAATGAGGTGCTTAATGGAATGCTAAACCAAACCATGTCTCCTGTCAAAAACTGTTATTCCTTTCCCTCGCCAGCCTTTTCTCACTCTTTTGTATACTTCCTAATCTAATGATAAACTACAGGATACAGATTTAAAAGTAGAAGTACTGTATTTCTGTCATAATATAATTTTCTAGGCTAGTAAAGGAACCCTATACCCTTTAGAGAAAAATGTATTCTGTATTCTAAACATCAACTTTACAAAAGGATATTTATACAAAACTAACCCACAATTTAGAACAATTTATATACGAGAGGTCTTCAAGAAGTTTGTGGAAAGATTTGCACTATCTTTCAATTCAATTTTTCCATGAACTTTTTGATGTGGCCTTGTTCTTTTATTTCGAGGTATTCACAAGAGCTACATACAGTAGGGGCTGGCTGGTTAGCTCAGTTGGTTAGAGTGAGGTGCTGAGAACACCAAGGTCCAGGGTTCAATCCCTGTACCAGCCAGCCTCCAAAAAACAAAAACAAAAACCAACAACGACAACAAAAAAGGGATAGCTGGATAGCTCAGTTGGTTACAGTGCAGTATTTTAACACCAAGGTCAAGGCTTCAGATCCCCATACTGGCCAGCCACCAAAAAAAGAAAAAAGCCACGATAAAATCTTAAGGAAAATTGAACATTTATGTTCCCAATATTAATGTTATTTTTACTAGATCCTTCATATTTGCTAGGGTGACCAAATTATAGGTTAAAGAGTTTAAAAGTGAAAATCCAATTCTGTCACACAGCAATTCTGACAATAATAATTGTCTTCAGTAACCACTAACCTGTAATGCACACTAAGTATTCTGTAACACTGTTTGACTACGCCACTTTTACTTTAAAAATTTACCTCTTCTCGAAGCTGCCGTTCTCGTTCTTCTTCTAGTTTTTGGATTTCAGCCAATGACAGTGTGGCCTGGGTCTGACATGCTGTTGTATTGGACTGCTGGCCCCACGTTGATGAAGAAGGAAGCTAACAAAAAAGGGAAAGTAGGAGAGTTCATGAGGAAGTGTGAACAGGAAATGAAGAGGCAATAATGCATTATGTACAGCCAGAACATCCATGCTTCCCTCAACTCCATTTACAACATTCAATTCAAATTTCCTTCTTCATTCCTTTTACATACTTTTCTTCCAGTCAGTTCACTTCTTCTGCTTAAGTTTATATACTGGCCAAGCCTAAGTTTATTTTAAAACAAAACAGACACAAACACACATATTTGATATACTATTTGGGGACTGTAAATTTGTTACATCTGGCACTGGCATATTTTGATTTGTTACATCTGGCACTGGCAATATGGAAACAAAAAGAATTTTAATCCAAGAAGGCAACAAAGGACATGATGTGCTACTATCTAGTGAAAGGGTTAAGGACAAGATTTCTGAGGGGAAATCTACGGTAGGTAACTGATGGGAGATGCTAGGCATAGTTCTCAATCAGTCTTTTACGAAAAGGAGATACTGTTAACCAGCCTGTAGCTTCTAGTCATGAGCATTAACCTGTTTATTTTTCTTTTTTTTTTTTCATTAACCTGTTTTTAATCAAAAAATATTTTTCCTAATCCTTTAAAATAACTGACTAAAATAGAGTATAAATAAACATCTGAGTCCTGAATATTTCAATGTTCTCAAAGCCGGTTATTCTAAGAAAATCCCTTGTTCTTTTTAGCCAGAAAAAAATATACTTTAATTTTGAGGCATCTTAGGGCTCTTAAACAAAAACAGTAAAAAACGGGCCGGCCCAGTGGCGCACTGGAGAGTGCGCCGCTTGGGAGCGCAGCGGCACTCCCGCCGAAGGTTGGGATCCCATGTGGAGACCGGTTCCCGCTCACTGGCTGAGCGCAGTGCGGGCGCAACACCGAGGGTTGCGATCCCATTACAGGTCAGTAAAAAAAGACAAAAAGGAAAAAAAAAAAAAAAAAAAAAAAAAAAAAAAAAAAAAAAAAAAAAAAGAAAAAAAAAAAAAAAAACAGTAAAAAACAAATCTAACCAGGCTTTTAAAATACGTTTAATGAAAATAATACATAAGCATGGATCAAAACAAACAAAATGCCAAATGCCCCCCCCCCAAAATGGATCTATAAAGCAGAAATTTCTAACAGTGGAACTGATAAAGGGCATAAACAGTTTAAACTGTTGCTGAACAGCTGTCCAAACGAATACACTCAACACTTCTGAACATAATAGAACCTTAACATTTTCTGGTCAATATGATAGTTGATAGGGTATTTCTCTCAAAATGCATCTGTGCTGGTGTCAGGGAGAGGCACAGAGAAAGTTAAAAAAGGGGACTGGTGCCCTAGGTAAGCAAACCGAGCAAAAATTAACTCTTTTTCTCCATTGGAAATAACACATTTGGAAGGTGCTATCAAGATCAAGTAAGACAGTAGCTCTCAAGCCTGGAAGCATCACATGATGGAACCTGTAAAAATGCAGATACCCTGGCTCTACCACACCTAATGAATCAGAAGATCCAAAAGTGAGGCCAGAGAATGTGTATTTTTGTAATTCTGATGTAACAGATCTGTCAGTAACCACTGATATTGTCTAAAATCCCAGTGAATGTGTCACCCTACTGTACCCAGGAAACAATCTCCAGCCCTCTCCAGTGGAACCTCAGTCAGCACCAGGAAAAGATGCACTGCCTCCAGAAATGACAAATTCCACTGTCCGGCACTTCTAAGATTCTTCCCATTGCTGTGCTGAAATATACTCAATTTATATTCTCTCTCTCTCCACATATATACCTACACACACACACTACAAAGTCTGTACTCTATGATTTCATGGGTCTGCTTTCTGGGGTAATGCAGACTAAACCTAAGTCTTTTTCATCTATTAGACTGATAGTTATCTGTAGATAGCTATCATTTTCCTTAAGACTTCTTTGTATATAGAAAATATTATCCTGTAGTTCCTTCAACATTGCTTCAGAACATTTTTCAGTTCAGCCCTTATCCTATACTGCCCACTGAGAGAACTGTGGTTTGTCAATCACGCTTTTTGGAACAACCCTTTCCCAAATCTGAAGCAAACGGTAGGCAATTTGGCACACTGTGTGTCCCCTGAATGCCTAATATCCTTCATTAATTTAAAAAAAAAAAAAAAAGTACTCCTCTTTTTCTGCCCTGACGTTTCTACCTTAATTTTCAACACTGTATTTGCTTTAAAAACAATTATGTTCCACTGTTGGTGTTACAGCATGAGGAACTCTGTGGACCTGCTCCCCACCAAAACCAGTGAAATCATCAAAAAGCAACCATTTAAAGTCTCTGGAGGACTGTCCAGTTAGCTCTGTTGGTTATAGTGCGGTGCTGTAACATCAAGGTCAACGATTCAGATCCCCAGACCGGCCAGCCTCCCCAAAACAAGTAGAAAACAAAAAAATAAAAACTAAAAATAAAGTCTCTGGAAATGCTCCTAAGGGCATCCAGCAAATGAAGAAACACTTATTCAAGAAAATCTGCTAAAACAACAAAAGTCGGTGGCACTTGAACCAAGACTCACTCTCTCCCTCCTACTGCCAGCTCAGTGAGACAGGAAACCCACTCCAGACTGTGCCATCAAGACACAGGGCTCCCTCTACCCTATGCCGCTAGTCAGTAGGCTCTCTACCTGGAAAAGGCAACAGTGTTTCTCACCCCCCCTGGGATAATAAAAGACTTTTCATCTTTTCTGGCAAGTCCTTCTGGTATGAGGACAAGAATCTTTCTGGTTTAAGTACTCTGATTTCTACAGAATTTACATCCTGTCCGTGAGGCATGTCTTTTCTGTTGAATTTACTTTTGGTTTTTTTTTTTCTGCACACCTAATTTAATATTTTGTTTGACCTGCACACCTGGCTTAAAATTTTTGTGAACACTCTTATTTTTTGTTTCATTTTGGTTTGGTTACTTGCATCTGTAAATAATTTGGCTCTTTTTCCTTGTTTGCTTCTGAAAATCTTCTGAGAGCAAAAATAAACATTCTAAATGGTGAGCTCAGGATGGCTAATTAAAAGCTACTAGGGCAGTCACCACCATCTAAAACATGGATCCAAACTCCTGATATTCTCTGACAGGATTTATAAGATTATTTTTGCTCTTGAGAGATTAATAAGAATGAAACAAGATCCTCAAAATTCTAAAGGCATGCCAAAACAACCTTTCTTTGGAGATTCCAGCCAGCTGTATACAGCCCATTACTGGGCACATTTTTAAACTAATGGACAAACTATACCAAAGAAAATTCAGAGCTCAAATGGCCATTATTCAAACTCTCTAAGCTTGTTAAAAAATTGCAGCCAACTATAGAGCGTGTAGAGCCTTCTAAATTGTCTCTGTATTTTATTTTTTCTGCCTACTTTGAATCTGTTGACTTTTCTGCTGGGGTTGAGATAAAACTCACTGCTTATGGCATTCCAGCCAAGATTTTAAAAAATAAACCTAAGGGGCTTTCAAGTGAATGGCTTTACAAATTACAACAGTTCCATGGAAACCAACAACCTAGACACCTTTTGAAAGTGTAAATTTACGTGAGCATGGCTAATTACTGCTTAGGGTGATGAAAAGTTAATTGGGGCTGGCTGGTTAGCCTAGTTGGTTACAGCCAGTGTTATTAACACCAAGGTAAAGGGTTCACATGCCCATACTGGCCTGCCAAAAACAATAAGACGTAATTGAATGATTGGTAGGCTAAAGGAAAAGAACTAGATAAGTGGTTATAAATGTTAGTCTCTCAGATCAAACAGGTCAAAATCTTGAGCTCAGAGCAATAATATAAGGTATCTCTCTGTCCAGCATAAAAATTGCTTTGTCTGCCACACATATGCCAGGAAGAGCCGAGGGATGGGGGAGAGAAAAAAATAAACCTTCTAAATGCTTATCCATTTACATTGACTAGTCAAGCAAACCAGACTAACAAACAAAAGATAAACTCATTACTAGTTCAAAGTTACTTGGAGATTTTTTCATTCAGCCAGTGTAAACAACTGAAAATTAAACTCCCTATATTCATTTGAAACTGAAAAGAGAAGGAAGAAAGGGTAAAAGAGAATTTTTTTTTTTTTACCAAACTGCTTTACCCAAAATTTTGGTCCCACAGCCTTCCTAAGATTATCTATTGGGACAAATGAAGTTTAGCCATGTAAACTTGCCCCATTTTGTCAGAAACATAATTTGGATCCAATTGTCTTTTATACACTAATGAGTCTGTATTACTACTATGTTTTACTGTCTCATGCATGACTAAAATTCTAAAATGAAAGCTTTTAAGATCTTTGTGTGTGTGTATACGTGTTTAGGTATATTTACCCACATGTACAAGCATTACATTGGACATTATGTCTACATGGTAAAATGTGGCATAGTAGGCCAGAAACCCCTTAAGGAATTCTACTCAGATTAGCTTAGATAAATGAGTACTCATATAAAATATATAGTAATTAACCCAGTTGCCTTTTAGTTAACATGACTTAAATAAATCTTTGATAAATAAGCTGGTTTTAAACTTGTTGATAAAATAAAAATAAGAGATGGCTTTAGAATTGTGAGCATACATTTTTGCCTGGGTTTACTGATTAGACAGTTTTATATTTGTTTCTGCTAGATGTTTTTAAGTCATAAAATGGTAAACCCAGCCTAAAAACAAAACTATTTTGTATAACACTTTGATAAATAAGACTAATTTAATATTGTTGTTTTAAGAAAAGTAGCTGTAACTTCTGAGTATTAGCAAATTATTCATATATTTAACTTTAAAGTTACTACTTAGGTGAACACCTGATATTCACAGGCTATAAAAATGGTTAACAGGGAAATGAAACGATGACTAGCATTGTGTAGTATCTCAGTTTTCGTAAGTAATCTAGGTATAACTGACAAAAATAAATTAGGCAAATGTAAATAGGATAAATGTTTATAATTAAGTGATAGAGATTCATTAAATGTCTCAGTCATTTCCAAATAAGAGAAAATACTGATATGTGACAGTTCAAAATTCCTTGCTTTCTAGGTTTTCACTAGAAACTAAGGTTACTAAGAGTTGAAAGTCTAATCAATATGTATAATTCTGTATGTAAAGTGCACTAAAAAAGTAAGGTGTGTTTCTGATGAGAAAAATTATAAGAAAAGCATTTAAAAATGTTCTTTATTAAGAAAAAATTTTTTATCTGAATTAAGAGTTTATTTAAGGTTGTTTCAAAAAATAAATTTAGGAAGAAACAAGATAGAAAGAAAGGAGTAAGTAGAAGAGAGAGGTAAAGAAAGTTATGTGTATGAAGATGTACTTTTGGTAAGAAAGCTTAAAAAGAGAATAATTTTTCAAAATGAAAAGAAAAAAAAGTAAATTTTGTCTTAAAATGACTGGTTATTTAAGAAACAGAAAGTACAGGACAAAGCAAAAGGTCTAAACATGTAGTGAAAGCTCTGAGTAAATTGTGGAAAGTTTGTGGAGAATAAATTTATGAAAGAAACGTGTGTGTGATCAAGCTGACTATGATTAGAAGGAAATTATTCATAAGTCTTTCTAAAGATAGAGCTTTGGTATATAGAAATACAAAACTAAAAATTTGGCCACTATGTTAGAACAGGTTTGATTGTTTGTTTTTAAGAAGTACTGATCCTCTCTTAATAAAAAATTACAGGAGGTTTTAATTTTTAATTGCGAAATCTGTTTCTTTAAGTTTTCAACCATTTCCAGAACTGCAGCTTTTTCCTGTTTTAGTTTCTATTTCTGCCACATTTCTTCCTGAGATCCATTTAATTTCCCTAATGTGTGGTTAGAAATGCTGTCCTCTTCGGTTAGTCCTTGAGGTAGTTTTCCTCTTGAAAGCTTCTTGGATTCATATCTCAGAAGTTCAACTTTTGCTGTATTTCGCTGCATGTGATTTGCAGGTCATACATCATTGCCTTCAGCTCTTTCTCCCCTTGAAAAGGTACACCTCTTGCTTGGCTGGGATGACAACTCTCTATTTCAACTTTTTCATCAGCTCCTGTAACTTTTTTTCTCCAGTTCTAACTCTGCTGTTATGGCCTGATGATGAAATGTTTGTCTTGTTGGGGTTTTCTTTTTGGCTGGCCGGTACAGGGACTGGAACCCTCTGACCTTGGTGTTATAACACCATGCTCTAACCAACTGAGCCAAACAGCCAGCCTGAAAATATCTGTCTTGAAGGCCTAGAAAAGCAATGTTTTCTTCTACTGTAACTTGATTCTGTACTGTACTTTTTGCCTTCTTCATGTGCCTGCATTGTTCCGACCCAGGAAACTTCCCATGCTCTAATAGCCATGTAATCCCCTGCTCAAGGTACTAGTTTTCTTGTTTACATTCCTCTATAATATGATGTATACTCATAACCTTGGATATACACTCTTCCTGTGTCTGATTAAATTCAAGTACCTTTTCATCAGGTTAGACTTTCAGGTTATCTGAACAGGCTTCCCATAAAGAGAAGTAATCACACTGCAGGAGGTTTTTCTTTACCTTTTTTGGTAACTGGCCTAAGAAACAAAGACTTTAATGTCTTATCAAGATAATTTCCTTTGTTATCTATATTAGGTTTTTCAAAAAAATTTTTTATTACTTATAAAAGCCACTTTGAAAGAGTAAGGTGTGTGTTTGTTTTTATATCCATGTAACTTTCTATACTGTTTTTGAAGTCTTTGATCATCACTCTGATTAACAGCATAACTATTATTTCACAGTGACTTATGATCCTGTGTTGATAAAATGTCTTAAACCTTTTGGCAACTTTGATGGACTTATATCAATATCAAAATTCTAAATTAAGTCTTTTTGACCTAGAATTAACATTGGGATTTTTTCTAGCTGGGCCCCTGTAGAGATATTAAATGATTAGGCTTATTTGGTAAACTGTGTGAGAAGCACTGTCAAGTGCTAAGTGATACTTGATCTTATTTCAATTACATTTACGGGCATGTTACTGATATAAATTTTCCAAAATTATATAAAATTCTTAAAAATCTAATATGTCATCAATCATAATTATATTGTATATCTCAAAAATAACCAAATTTCTTTGTCAATTGCTGATTATAATGAACTTTCATCAGATTTTTAACCATGGCTATTTTAAGTTCAGTTATCCAGTTGTTTTAATTTTTCTCTAAAAGTATTTGCAATCAGATTCACGGAAGAAAATCTAACAAGTACTATTAAATACAGGTTTTTAATAATCAAGATCAACTGAAAAAATAAAAATTTTCCAGAACTCTAATGAAGAAACTCATGTGTTCATAAAACTGCTAATCAAGATCAAACAGAATAAAAATTAATTACAAGAGATTAAATAACTTATGAAGACAATGTTTTTATGACTTTTATTTGAAACATTACTGGTTTTTTACTTAAATATTTAGTTTTCCAGACTTAAGGAAATTTTTTCTTTTAAGCTATCTGTAGTTTACAGCAATTTGGTAAAATATATTCTTGTGAACAAAAGTGGAAAAATTTGCTTTTTCTCCCTACTTGATCCCTCCAAAATTTGAAAACTGTTTGTATTCTTTTGGCAATATGGTTAACTATATAAGTTCAATAAGAATTTCCTTTCTCTTTATAACAGGATACAACTGGAAACACTGGTTACAGTACCAAGGCTTTGACTGGAATGTCATATTTGAAAATGCGAATAGAATGCCTAGTTTCAAGGGTTCCCAGCCTTACAGTGAGTGAGTAAAAACTGTTACTGGCAGGCCCAGTAACCTCAAAACTATAGATGAAATCTGAAGCCTGCCTTGGTTTCACTTCCTAGCCTCAAGAAGTTTTTAAATCTGAGATTCCATATGATCGATGTAGAGAGAATAAGTTATAAAGAAAAACTATAATACTCTTATTAGATTGTAGCCCTATGCATTGTATTCAAGTTTTTATTATCTACCTGTAGACAGGTAAATTCTTCTAAATTCTTCCAGGTTCTTCCAATCCAACTTTCTTCCAAAGAATTACTAAAAATGAGAACTTCTCTGTTCCTGAAGTCCTATAAGCTGAAACTAGAAAAATTTTAAGGAATACATCTCACGTATGTGTATGTGGCCTAATGTATGGGCCACAAAGAAAATTCACCAAACCACCGAAAGCCATAACTAGAGACATTCAAACTGCAAACCAGGGAGAGAAGCTGATTGTTTCACATTGTAGATAGCTTTTCCCAAGATGTCAGAATAAGATCCTAGACCATAATGACACTTAATGCCTACCTTTTTTAATTGGCAGGACAATGATGTGATTTATACAACTGGTTGTCTTTAAGCCTAGGTTCACAACTCAAAACCATTATATAAACTGGGATTATCACATTACTATTAATTTTACTTTGTATTTTCCCTTTTTAAACTTTGTACCTGTTACTTGTTAAACTTTCACAGAAGTACAACTCCTAACAGAATAATGGACCAACAACTTTGAAATGATAGCAAATGCCTGGGGAAAAGACAAACTTGAACTTAACAATGGACTCCAGGTAGATTTAGCCTGACAGCCACTCCCTTCAAGTTTCCCTTGTTGCTCAAATGTGGCTAAAAGGGTTTTGACACTGACTCCTAGTCACCAATCACTTCCCTCTGCTGTGGGACCAGGCCAGAACAACCAAGGACAGATCTGTCCCTGGCACTGAGAGACAATCAAAAGCTAAATACAGGATGATTGATCAGCGATGCTTTTGGAGAAAGAGCTTCATGAAAAGACCGACTTGTGAAAGCTGTCAGAATCAAAATGGACTAAAAAAAAAAAAAAAAAAAAAAAAAGCCCTGACAAATATGGAAGCTACGGAAGGCCAAGAAGAGAGGACTCCCACACATAAATGACTGATAACAAGATCTATCAAAAAAGACTGTGCAAAAACCACAACCTTGCACCAAGGCCCTTTACCTCCCTGAATACATGCATGGTTTACTGTGGCATGCATATTACTTTTTCTCAAATAAATATCACTTTCTTTTAGAGAGCCTCTCTATTCTATGCTTGTTATTAAGGTTGACAAAAGGAAAGTCTGATGACAATGTCACACCAAATGAAGAATATCAATGCAGAGATAGAAGTTATTTAAAAAAAAAAAAAAAAGAACCAAAAGGAAATTTTGGAGTTCAAAAATACAATAAGTGAAATGAAAAACTCACTAGAGGATCACATAAGTATATATGAACTGGCAAAGGAATTAGTGAACTTGAAGACAGATGAACAGAGATTACCAATCAAAGAACAGAAAGGAAAAAAAAAAAAAAAAAGAAGAAAGAAGAAAAATGAAGAGAGCCTAAGAGAAATGTGAAACACTATTAAGTACTTCAGCATATCCATAAAACCCAAGTACCAGAATAAAGGAAAAAAAACAGAAAAGGATAGAAAAAATATTTTTAAAAATAATGGCTGAAAACTCTCCAAATTTACAGAAAAACATGAATCTACATATCCAGGAAGGTCAAAGTATTCCAAGTAGACTAAAAAGAGATCCACAAACAGTGATATCATAGTGAAAATGCTGAGGGCCAAAGACAAGGAAAACATCTTGAAACCAGCAAGAGAAGACATAATTGTCACTTACAAGGGAATCCCAATAAAATTAATAACTAACTTTTCATCAGAAACAAAGGCGGCCAGAGGCACTGGGGTAAGATATTCAAAGTTCTCAAAGGAAAAATAAAAACTGTCAGCTGAGAATTCTTTATCCAGTAAAGCTATCTTTCAAAAATGAAGGTGAAGGGCTGGCCCGTGGCTCACTTGGGAGAGTGTGGTGCTGATGGTATCAAAGCCACGGGTTCAGATCCCTATACAGGGATGGCTGGTTGGCTCGCTTAGGAGAGCGTGGTGCTGACACCACCA
The DNA here is from genome assembly GCF_000696425.1 of Galeopterus variegatus. Classification (NCBI taxonomy): domain Eukaryota; kingdom Metazoa; phylum Chordata; class Mammalia; order Dermoptera; family Cynocephalidae; genus Galeopterus; species Galeopterus variegatus. The sequence continues at coordinate 2,938 of NW_007731445.1, read as the reverse complement.
AGTCGGGGGGTGAGATCCCCTTGCCGGTCATCTTTTAAAAAAAACAAAAACGAAGGTGAAATAAAGACATTCTCAGATAAATTCAGAGAATTTGTTGGTAACAGACCTACTTTACAAGAAACATTAAAAGGAGTTCCTTGAACTAGAAGCCAGTAACCCCAGAAAGTAATCTGAATCCACATGAGAAAACAAGGACCACCAATAAGAGTAACCATGTAATTATAAAAGATAGTCTATAACATATAGAAATCTAACATATTTGCCAATAACACAAAGGAGATAGGCAGAGACAAAGCTGTATTGGGCTAAGTAAATGACTATAGATGGCAACTTGAATCCACAGGAACAAATAAAGAAAAACAGAAATGAAAAATAAGGTTATATAACAAAAGCTATGCATATACGAGGGTACTTCAAAATGTTCATAGAAAAGTAGAATTAAAAAAATAATATGAATCTTTCTATGAACTTTCTGAAATACCCTTATATACTTGCTCTTTCCTTTTTCAGGTTTTCTGAGAGATTAAAATTAAAGTAATAATCATTACCCTATATCACTGAGTTTGTAACATTTATAGATGTGATATGTATAACAATAACACCACAAAAGGGGGGAAGAGGGAACATCTATAATAGCGTAGCATTTATATGTAACATCGGAATTAAGTTAGAATAAATGTATAACTGATTCTGATAAGTTAAGATGAGTATGGTAAACCCTACAACAAACACTAAGGAAATAACTCAAAATACTATACTGAAAAAAAATCATGAAAGAAATTAAAATGCTACATTAGAAAATACTTAGTGCAAAAAACAAAAAGAAAAGCAGTAAAGGAAGAACAGACGAACAAAAAAGACATGAGACATAAAACAAAAAGTAAAATAGTAGACATAACACCAATTATATCACTAATATCATTAAATGTGAATGGATTAAAGAATCCAATCAAAAGGTAGAGAGAGACTGTCAAACTGGATTAAAAAAAATAAGACCCAACTACGTATCTACAAGGGACACACTTTATATTCAATGATACAAAGAGACTGAAAGTAAACAGATGAAAAAAGATGTACCAGGCAAACAGCAACCACAAGAAAGCTGGAGTTTCTATACCATTAACAGGTAAAACACACTTTAAAACAAAAAAGTTACTAAGATAAAGAGGAACATTTTCTGATGATAAAAGGATCAGTCAGTCAGGAAGATATAACAATTATATACAGAAATAACAACAGAGCACCAAAATACATGACACAAAAATTGGCAGAAATAAAAGGAGATGAAGACAATTCAGCAATTAAAATTGGAGATTTCAATACCACTTCCAATAACGAACAAAACAACTGGGTAGAATATCAACAAGGAAACAGAACACCTGAACAACACTATAAACCAACTAGACATAACAGACATCTATAGAACAATCCATCTAACAAGAGCAGAATAACCTTCTTCTTAAGTGAACATGGAACATTCTCCAGGATAGACCTGGAGAAAAACTTTATGCATAACATAAAAGAAGTAAAACTTCATGCTAGGCCATAAAACCAACTTCAATAATAAATTTAAAACGATAGAAATAATGCGAAGTTCGTTCCCTGATCACAATGGAACGAAATTAGAAACCAATAACAAAGAAATTTTGAAAACTCACAAATAAGTGAAATTAAACAAAACACTCCTAAATAATCAATGGGTCAAAGAAGAAATCAAAACACATGGGAGACAGCTAAAGCAAGGCTGAGAGAGAAAATTATAACTGTAAATGCCTATATTGAGAAAGCAAGATCTCAAATGAATAACCTAGCCTTTGACTTTAAGCCACTAGAAAAACAAGAGCAAACTAAACCTAAAACAAGCAGAAGGAATAAAATAAGAAAGATTAGAGCAGAAATTAAAATAATACAGAATAGTAAAACAATAGAGAAAAATCAAGGAAACCAAAAGCTGGTTCTTTTCAGATCAAAACTGACTTAGCTAGAGAGCAGAACCAAAGCTCACGAGGGAACTACTCATCTCAAGATCACCCAGAAAGCCTCTGAAACACCTCCAAAACTGCTGCTGAGTTAAGGAGCAGAGGAACCGGCGGCAGCGGCAGCAGTGGAGGAGCCGGCGGCAGCGGCACTGGTGGCAACGGTGCCCTCGACAGCAGCAGCAGTGGTGGAAGCGGCGCCAGCGGTAACGGCGACAGTGGCAGCAGCGGAGGTGCCAGTGGCAGCGGCAGCAGTGTAAACGGCACTGGCGGCAACGGCGCCAGCGGCAGCAGCGGGAGCAGCGGGAGCAGGGGAATCGGCGGCAGTGGTGCCGGCAGGAGCAGCGTGAGCAGCAGCAGCGGCGTGAGCGGCGGCAGCGGCAGCAGCGGGGGAACCAGCAGCGGCAGGAGCAACACCCTGCGGTACTGCCCTGTCACCCAGCAGCCCGGCAGAGTCGAAGCTGACCAGAGAGGTGGCTCTCCAGAGAGGCCCAAGACCCGAGGTAACCACACACGCAAGGCACTAGTGGCCAACTGAGTAGTCACTGAAGTAGCCGTACCAAATTGGCAACCCCAGCAACATCTTAGTCAGGCAACAGTGTCCAACCTGTGGACTGTGAAACCCCCTGCCACAATGAATAAACATCAAAGAAAAGACACCAGAAATATGAAAAGTCAAGTACACCACCCAAAGATAATAAATCTCAAGCTCTAGGACCTATAGAACAAGAAGCCCTTGAAAGGACTGACAAGAAATTTCGAGTGATAATTCTAAGGAAACTGAATGAGATACAAGAAAACTCAGCTAGACATCATGATGAAACGTGGAAAAGTATACAGGACCTGAAAGAGGAAATGTACAAGGAAATCAATGTCCTGAAAAGAAATGTCGCAGAACTTCCCGAACTGAAGAAGTTATTCAGCAAAATAAAAAACACAACAGAGAGTTTAACCAGCAGGCT
>NW_007731444.1:159394-159810 GCF_000696425.1 Galeopterus variegatus | reverse complement strand
TTCAGTTCCTTGTATATTCTGGTTATTAATCCTTTGTCAGATGTATATTTTGCAAATATTTACTCCCAGTCTGTTGGTTGTCTTTTAACTTTGTTAATTGTTCCTTTTGCTGTTCAGAAGCTTTTTAGTTTGATATAATCCCATTTGTTTATTTTTCCTTTGGTTGCCCGTGCTGTTGGGGTTACGTTCATGAAGTCTGTGACCAGTCCTACTTCCTGAAGTGTTTCTCCTATGTTTTCTTTGAGAATTTTTATTGTTTCAGGGTGTATATTTAATTCTTTACTCCATTTTGAGTTGATTTTGGTATATGGTGAGAGGTATGTGTCTAGTTTCATTCTCCTGCATATGGACATGTAGTTATCCCAGCACCACTTGCTGAAGAGGCAGTCTCTTCCCCAGTGTATAGGCTTGGTGCC